>NC_088376.1:202460000-202587500 GCF_037993035.2 Macaca fascicularis
ATACACACACACACGCGCACACACACACACCCACACATACACACACACACATACACACACACCCCTACACATCTACAAATACACACACACAGACATACACATACACCCACCCACACATACACACACATACACACACATACACACACACAATTAAAGTTTAAGCATTCTGGGTTTGCTATATAGCACCTGGTTCATCATTTTCACACACAGACACACACCCCCACACATACACACACCCACACATACACACACACACATCCCCCACACACACATACACACACACACGCGCACACACACACACCCCCACACACCCACACATACACACACACACCCCTACACATCTACAAATACACACACACAGACATACACATACACCCACCCACACATACACACACACACACAATTAAAGTTTAAGCATTCTGGGTTTGCTATATGGCACCTGGTTCATTATTTTCACACACACACACACACACAATTAAAGTTTAAACCTTTTAAAACCAATATAATATATTTTGAGAATTCATATGAAAAATTAGTTTCTGGCATTTGTTAACACATAGGTAACCTAAGTCGCAAGTGATTACATGACTTCTCTGTAAAGAAGGCCGAAAATGGGTCCTGAGGAGGTGTCCTAGTGATTCTATAGAGAATAAGCCTTGAAATCTCATCAAACATGCTTGAACCTGTAAAATATTCTTTTTTTCATCTTAGATATTTTCTTGGGCTTATGTAAAGTTCATTTAAAGGACAGTGCTAGAAAGGTTGACATGGTTTATCGGCTATGCTACATCAATTACATAAAATGTTTCTTATCTATAGGAGAACCCAACAGGATGTTTATTTTTAAAATTTCTTTTTTATAATAAATTTATCCAAACATGGGATATTCCTGTCTACAAATACATAAAATCTACATAGTCTAAATAGCACAGTCACTAAATTATAGTGTTCCAGAGTCCCATGAGGATGTTTGCAGAATATGTACAGTCATGCATTGCTTAGGTATTTTCTGAGACATGCATCACGGGGTAATTCCATCATCGTGTGAATATAATAGAAACTCACACAAGCCTAGAGGGTATAGTTTGCTACACACCTAGGTTATAACACAGCCTATCGCTCCTAGGTTACAAATCTGTACACCGATTAGTGGACTAGATACTCTAGGCAATTGTAATACCATGGAAAGTATTTGTGCATGTAAATATAAAAAGAGTAGAGCAAAAATAGGCTGTTAAAATCTTGTGGACCACTGTCATATATGGGATCTATCACTGACCAAAACATCACTGTGCAGTGCATGACCGTATTAATGGGTGGTTGAATCTGCTAGTGGTTCTCCCCTGAGTACTCCTGAGACTCTAGGGTACTATAATATTGGTCCTGTTTCTAGTTAAATGATAGGTATCCCAAGGAAAAGTGTCTCTATATAATGAATGTTGAAGACAGCAGATACAACTGTTGCACAGTTAACTTTACTTTTTAGAAATAAAGAAATAAGAGTTCTCAGATCATTTATAAGCTGGAAAATAGTGTAAATATCGAACAAATTTAAGTAGTATTTAATAAATGTAAAACTGCATATTTTTGCAATGTCTTTAACTGTCTTCTATGACTAATTCCTATTATCAATTAGGAATTACTGTAAAAATAGCTGTAGGCTTATCATATAGCCATATGTCAGTACATAGCTAAGGCGTGAGTATCACAGACAAACAGCTAACACAACAATAGAAGTAATAATTTACTTTTCTCTCATGAAAAAGTCTGGATACAAGCAGTCGGGCTTTGCTCCATTAAGTTTCAAGAGATATGGGCTCTTTCTATGTTGTTTCTTCATCAGGGATGGCCTCCGTTTACAAGACAAGCATGTAAGAGGTTCTCTGCATCCATAGACATCATCATGTCAACAGGATGGAGGACAAGAGAAAGAGACAGAGGTGTGAGCTGCTATCTCTCAGAAGGGTTTAGGAAAATTGTCACTTACTACTCCCGCTTACAATCATTTGTCTATATTTTTGTTACATGGTCAAAGCTAGCTACAACAGAAGCAATGACCAGCTAAAATTCTGGGTTTGTGTTCATCTGAGAGAAAACGAGAGTACATTTTGGGGGGAAGCTAGCAGTCTCTGACATAGAATGTGAAGACGGACAGATGGATAACAGGTCTTTGAAAACAACTTTAGTAACTTTCACCTCGTAACACAGCAGCACTTACTATGTTAGGGACTTCTTGAAGTATCAGATGTAATGAGATCAAGTACATGATCTTAAAATGATCTTATTTCATAGGTTAATAGAATCTCAGAGCCAGATCAGGCTAAAAGATCACTTAGTATAAAAAGCACAAAGAACAAACATTCTTCACCAATGTGTATCCTAGGTTTCGTTTAAATGCTTCAAGTTATATAATTCTCGGGTTTTTTTTTTAAGTCTATTCTTGATCTCAAGTGCTTTAGATAATAATAATTTTCAACCATTTATTCTAATCCTGTCTTTTAAAATGATGCTAAACAAATATTTTCTTTCTTCATCAAAATGATTCTTTAAATACTAGGAAATAGCTGCTTTCCCCCTTTAGTGTCATCCCTAAAATCACCTTCAGGCTAAATAATCTGCATTTTTTGAACACAAGTTTTAGTTTCATTATCATCTGAGTAATGTCCTTCCTTTAGATTTCTGGATGCTATTACTTCTGTTAAGGTCAATCTTAACATCTGATGCAACAATATTTATTCATCCTAAAACACAAGACTTTCTTCATTTCTTCTTTCTTCCTAATTCAAACTAAACTAAACATAACAGAAATCATCTGGCAGCTGTTCACAGTACCCTCTCCCTCTTATCGCCACCCGTCTCATTCCCGTTGCTTAGATAAAGAGTATGTCCTATGACAAAAGCATGACTCACAATTACTTCTACAGTTCATTTGTCCTGTGTCCTGTAGCATTAAACCTAACGATTTTGACAAGAAAAGAGTCACCTGGCTTCATTTCCTTTTCTGCTGAATATCCATTTCACACGACCATGGTGACTATTCATTAGCCTCTGAATCTTCCATTTCACATGACCATGGCGACTATTCATAAGCCTCTGAAACTTCCATTTCACATGACCATGGGGACTATTCATTAGCCTCTGAAACTTCCATTTCACATGACCATGGGGACTATTCATTAGCCTCTGAAACTTCCATTTCACATGACCATGGCGACTGTTCATTAGCCTCTGAATCTTCCATTTCACATGACCATGGGGACTGTTCATTAGCCTCTGAATCTTCCATTTCACATGACCATGGCGACTGTTCATTAGCCTCTGAATCTTCCATTTCACATGACCATGGCGACTGTTCATTAGCCTCTGAAACTTCCATTTCACATGACCATGAGGACTATTCATTAGCCTCTGAATCTTCCATTTCACATGACCATGGCGACTGTTCATTAGCCTCTGAATCATCCATTTCACATGACCATGGCGACTGTTCATTAGCCTCTGAATCTTCCATTTCACATGACCATGGCGACTGTTCATTAGCCTCTGAATCTTCCATTTCACATGACCATGAGGACTGTTCATTAGCCTCTGAATCTTCCATTTCACATGACCATGGCGACTGTTCATTAGCCTCTGAATCTTCCATTTCACATGACCATGGCGACTGTTCATTAGCCTCTGAATCTTCCATTTCACATGACCATGGCGACTGTTCATTAGCCTCTGAATCTTCCATTTCACATGACCATGGCGACTGTTCATTAGCCTCTGAAACTTCCATTTCACATGACCATGGCGACTGTTCATTAGCCTCTGAATCTTCCATTTCACATGACCATGGCGACTGTTCATTAGCCTCTGAAACTTCCATTTCACATGACCATGGCGACTGTTCATTAGCCTCTGAAACTTCCATTTCACATGACCATGGCGACTGTTCATTAGCCTCTGAATCTTCCATTTCACATGACCATGGCGACTGTTCATTAGCCTCTGAAACTTCCAGGAAGAGGGAATCTTTTGCTTTAAATTTAAATCATTTAAACTATTTTAAAACAATCTGAAAATATTATTTTAAATAATTATTCCTAATAGTACAATTTATACACACACATTGATATATTTATATATATGCATATGTGCATACATAAGCACTCATTTCTAAGTAGAAGAATTTGTTAATTAATCACCCTTAACGGCAAAATAGCTCCCATTAGTCAAGCCTCAGGTTAATTAATTCACCAGACGATGAGTGGTATAAGTCCTAGTGTTTCTTCCTAACTACTTACTATTCCCTCCAGAAGACACGCTCGATATATCTCTCGCCGAACAGCCTGGTTTCTGCTTCTGCGGAGGCTGAGTCTTAGCACTATATCTGATAAACATTTTCTTGGAATAAAAAAAAGAATGTAATTTTTTTTGACACAGACCTATTTAATGTTAGTGAAAATAGTGGGTACCATTTAGGATTCAAAAAAATAAAAGAACTATTCAGGGAGCAGCCACAGCTTGCCATTGAAGTTGAAGCCGATTTCTTATCAACACACAGAACGCAATTCTGCCAAGAACCTGAATCAACCTGCAAATGAATTCTTTCCCAGAGCCCATGAATAAGAACCCAGTTCGGATGAGGCCTTGATTCTAGGCATCGTACAATCCTAAGCTGAGAGTCCACTCAAACCCGCCTGCACCTCAGACCTAGAAAACTGAGCTAATGATTGGATGTTATTTTTAGCTGTGAAGTTTGTGATAATTTGTAGTGCAACAACAGGCAATGTATAAACACGTCAAATAAATATCTCCAATTCAACTCGTCCAAAAAAATGTCTCCTCCCAGTTACGTTGATGCAAACTTTCCCTTTCAGTTAATAACAACTTCATTGTTTTTGTTGTTGCAGCCAAAAAACTGAGTCATTCTTACATTCTCACTTTTTCTCCCATCTTTACGTGTGTAAAATCCACCTCAAAATCCTATGGACACTACGTCTATAAAATATCCAGAATTTAACCAGTTTTCACTCCTTCACTGTGCCCACCCTGGTCTGAGCCACTAACATCTCTCACCTTTTACTGCAACAGTCAACTAACAGGTCTTCACACTTCAACCGTATCTCACTAGCCTCCTATGCATTTTGTGGACACAATAGCCTTTTAAAAACCTAAGTCATATCATATCATTTCTCAAAATCTTGCATCATCTCCCCATTTGAACTCACAGGAAAAGTCTCCAGGCAATGAGCTGGTAGGTCCTTCAGGATCTGTTCCTGCCACATCCAGTGTATCTTTTCCTATTCTCCCCTTCATTTACTCTGTGCCAGCCATACTGGCTTCCTTACCATTTAAAAAACCCAGACAACGTTGCCTTAGAGTGTTTGTTCTAATAACCACTTTAACTCTGACTTGAGCTTCATCAAATCCCTCATTTGCTTCAGGTTTTGCTCAGATTTTACATTCTCCATGAAACCTGCGCTAGCCACAGAGGCCCCATGCTTCCTTTCCTCTCTCTTGGCATTCCAGATCCCTCCCAACTGCTCTGATTTCTTTGGTTATTTTTTCCATGGAATTTATAAATTTTTAACATGCTACATACTTTGCTTTCTTATTGTGTTTTTTTAATTTATTTCCCACCTCTCTCCAAATAAAATGTAAGCTCCTTGCAAAGAGGAATTTGTGTTCACTGTGTTCACAGATGTACATGTGTAAGGCATCTGAATATTTGCCTAGCACACTGAAAGAGCTCAGTGAATATTTGTAAAACAAATGGGTGAAATGCAGACATTACAGACACTATTGAGGAGAGAGTAACATCTACGGATTTGAACTACTAGGTTGCCCCTGGCAGAGGCATGGACAGAGGCACACAGCACAGTAATAGTGAAACAAGATTCACCTGGGACACATTAACCACAGATCTGGATTGAAAACAATGACAATAATAATAAAATTTGATACTAAATCTTTCTTTGAGAATTTGCGTGATAGACATACAGAGAATACGGAATCCTGGCTCTATGACTGACCAATGGTGGAATCTTGGTTAAGTCATTTAATTATTTTCTGTCTCAGTGTCCCCATTTTAAAAATGGAGATAAAGTATATCCCATGAGGTTGTTTTGAGGGTTAAACAAGACAACAGATTTTCTTTTCTTTTTTATTATACTTTAAGTTCTAGGGTACATGTGCGCAACGTGCAGGTTTTTTACATATGTTGGACACAGGAAGGGGAACATCACACACCGGGGCCTGTTGTGGGGTGGGGGGAGGGGGGAGGGACAGCATTAATAACAGATTTAAAGTGTGTAGAAGAGAGCCTGCACCCAGAGGATATTAGCCTTCCTCACCTCTGTGCATTCTTTGACTTCAAATTGTTGAACAAGTGCCAAGATGTAGAATCTATCATAGTGATACCCCCTGAAGTAGGGCATGACTGTCATATATTTAAAGAACTTTTTCAAATGTCCTCCCTCATCCTGAATTCAAAATGGGACTTAGAATGAGATTCTTAGAAACATAATTTAGAGACACCACCTCCAATGTCACTCGTAGTTTGGAACCTTGAATTTCTTGGTCTATACTGGATCCAAACTCATACAACACACCTCACGTCGTTCCCCAGAGACCCCTCTCCCTCTCCATTTTCCTTTCCTCTTTCTTCCTCCCTCACCCTTTTACAATCCATTATAACTAATCTTTCTAGCTTCTACAGAACCTGGAACAGGTATTTGCAAAGAATATTCACTACATTTTGCTAAACAATTAAATAACTTAGGAAATGACCCAGTTTTTTGTTCGTCTATGATGGCATGTTTCGAATAAGACTATACTATTTTATTATTTCAGAGTTCTTATGCCCGTGTTTCAGGGCTGGGACTAATGCGTATTTTCCTAGTTATCTCCAAGTCCGGTTCCTGACGGCCTCCACCTGGACTCAGCACTTCAGGTGAATCTTTTTTTTTTTTTTTTTTTTTTTTTGAGACGGAGTCTGGCTCTGTGGCCCAGGCTGGAGTGAGCGGCGCCATCTTGGCTCCCTGCAAGCTCCGCCCCCGGGTTCCCGCCATTCTCCTGCCTCAGCCTCCCGAGGAGCTGGGACCACAGGCGCCGCCACCACGCCCGGCTAGTTTTTTGTATTTTTAGTAGAGACGGGGTTTCACCGTGTTAGCCGGGATGGTCTCCATCTCCTGACCTCGTGATCCGCCCGTCTCGGCCTCCCAAAGTGCTGGGATTACAGGCTGAGCCACCGCGCCCGGCCTTCAGGTGAATCTTTAACAATGCTGACCCTGTGTGAATAAGGTCAATCAATCCACGTGGCCATCCCCGGCCCTTGTACCTGCTCTTCTTTTATGGCTGTTATCCTTTTGAAAATGCATGTTACAGCATTCACAAAGAAACTAGAACACTAGATTGAAACACAGTTTCTCTTCTAAACATACTTCTTCATTTGCTTATGTTTTTCTCAGAAGTTTCCTTTGGGAATTAAATATATTTTTAATGTTTCTTTCAAGTGGGTTGTTATTATTATTTTTTTTTAGGAAAGAAGCTTTCTTCTTCTCCAAGCACTTTGATTTTTTTTCTTGAAATACAATTCCTTGAGCTGAAGCTATAAACATTATTTTCTTCCTTGGAAATAGATAATTAGGTACCATTTTAAAAAGAGATTTTTAAAGGAGATACTGAAGCTCAAGTATGTAAAGAGTGACATTCTGTGAAACATGGGTATGGTTTTAGGCATGAGAAACTCTGCTAAAACATAATTATACAATGAGGAATTTCTACATGATAACAATTAATATTTAAGTGGCCAAATAATGCCTCACTCCTGTTTTACTCGGAGATGACCAGGGAGATGGAGTCTTCTAGTATAAGTGTGGCATGGCCATGGGAGGCATTTGTCAAAAATGTGAGATTGGAAGCTTCTCCAAGTAGGTGCATTAACTCTTCTTTAGTCAGATGAGGAAATCCAGTCTCAGAGAGGCAAAGTGACTTGAAAGTATGTGGTTGTTTGCAGCCTTCATTTCCTTATCTGTAAAAGGAGAGCTGTCAGCATTTTCTCCATAACATTAGAAAACATGGATTCTTGTAGCTGAGATCAGCCCATATAAAATCCCACATAACCAGTATGTCAGACAATTGCCTCTGAACTAACTGAAGAGTAGGAAGAAATATGCCACTGAAAGATTCATGCTGATGGCTCACATTCTGCTCCAGAGGATGTGTGCCTTAAGGCCTCCTATCTCCTCACCCTTCCTTTTTCATAAACCGGGTAATGTAAATAAAAATAATGTGGCTATTGTGTTTTAAGAGATGTGTAGTTAATTAATTAGCTATTAATGTAACTTCGGATTATAAAGTTCCTTTTTCACCTCCTCTTTTTCCTGTCACTGATTCCTTCAAGTTACCGACTCACTTAGTTTTAAGACATTGAATCTATAAAGTCACTTCCAAATAAGTACCCAAATATTCGGCAAGTTAGTTAGGCACTGGCACCATATGTAACGCCCCAGAGAGTGACCCTGTTTCAGCGTTAATAAGTCACACTCCCATAGTTGCACAAGAAATACTGACGCAATGCTGACTCCATTTCAGTGATTAGTTTAGGCCCTGAGACAAGGTATACAGGCAAATTATGGAACATGAGAAGTGTTTGTTAACAGACATATAAATAAATGCCACAGGGAGAAAGGGGAAGGTGAGATCAATCCTTTTCGCTGGGTCTGAGGAGAGTCGCAGGTCTTTAACCAAGGAAGTGACACTGAAACAGGAGCTCTGGCGACAGGCGGGATTCTAACCTGTGTTCATGGAAGAAGGACAGGAAATTACATGAGCAAAGGTCAGAGAGATGGTATATTAGTTTCCTGTGGCTGCTGCAACAAACGACCACACGTTTCACGTCCTAAAACATCAGAAATGTATTCTTTCCCCGTTCTGGAGGCCAGAGGTCGGACATCAAGGTGCCTGCAGCGGCAGGGCTGTGCTTTCTCTCGAGGCTTTCAGGGGGAATGCGTTCTTGGCTCTTTCTGCTTCCAGGGGTTGTTGGCATTGGTTGGCTTCCTCGGCTCGTGGACATGTTTCTCCACTTTCCGCCTCTGTCGTCACATTGCATTCTCTGTGTGTCTCTTACAGGGATGCCAACCAGATAATCCAGGACGATTTCAACGCAGCTATCCTTCTTCCAGATAAGGCAGTATTCACAGGTTCTACGGACTGGAAATGGTCTTTTTTGTGGAGAAGCCATTTTTCAGCCGACACAGATGAAAAGGTGTCTTATAAATGACTTATTGACTATGAGTGCATGGGGAGGGTGGAGTTGGTTTGCAGTATTATACTAGCGTCTCCTATCTCGATCCTGTGATGAAAACTATACGTTTTTAACCTAAAAAATGTGACTACTGTATAAACTCAATACCTGATTTTTTTTTTTTTTTTAATGAGGTAATAGACTCAGGGAGTTTAGATAATTCACTTAAAGTACATCATGGATTAAGGATACCACTTAAGTGGTAAATTTAGAATCCAAATAGAAGTAATTCATTTTCATGTTTTCTTGATAAAGGCTTTTAAACTGCATCCCCCCTTTTCTATCAAGTTATTGAAGACTCAGATCTCACACACACACGCACACACGCACCCGTGCGCGCACACACACACGCACGCACACAATTCTAACACAATAGAGGCACAGAAACCTCATCAATGCGTCCTTACAGGTCGAGCCATAAAGAACAGTTTTTTTGAAAATCCACTAAACAAAAAAAGGTTTTCAGGTGTGGAAAACAGGAGTGCACACACCGTAGGATCCATGACAACATACTGCCATTCTTTGTTTGCACACCTGCTTCAGAGAATTGCAAACATCTTGAGGGCAGGGATTACATAACAGTGACGACATATTGTGCCCCCATACTCACACTGTTTTTTAAGTGACTCTCTATGGGTATAGCCCTGGTGGCTCTTTTAGAACAGTGATTCTTACCCCATTCCTCCAGTAACAACTGCTTGAATCAGGGGAGGAGAAAAAGCATCCACCCATGGGTTGAAATACACTTTTTCTTCAATAAATAATTTAAATTATTAAAATTAGAGTCTAAGTTAGTATGTCTGAGTCATGTTATTGGTGGAGTCCAGGAGTCAAAGTCAATGAATTCAATAAATAATTTTAATTATTAAAATCAGAGTCTAAGTTAGTATGTCTGAGTCATGTTATCGGTGGAGTCCAGGAGTCAAAGCAATGAATTCTTATTTTGATTCAATGAGCTGCCCAAGTATCCTTCCTAAAAGCCTCTTTACCGGAGCCGGCACACTTAAGATCGACAGAACATCTCCCCACGTGCGCAATGAGAATGTCCCACCTGGATTAGTGGCCTCCTGTTCACCACTTCTGACCCTCAGCCAGAGAGGGTTGGAACGTGTTACCTGGCTGTAAACTATAGACACCAAGGGCACCATCACTCCTTTGGAGAATATTAAAGAAGCCACTGTCCATCACGACAGTTTTCCACTTTTCTGTTATCCCTCACTGAAGTTATCAAATTTATAATCAGGGAGCAAATGCTCTCACCCAGATCCACTGACCACTGGCTATTGCCTGCAAAGCTGATGGCCAGGTGAAAAATTCGTGAAAAATATTTGAATCTATATATATTTTGTAGACAAATATTCCACCTGTCATAATATAGCATTTTTGAAAAACTGATTGATAGTTCCCGTCTCTGCTATTGGTGTGCAATACGGAGAAGCATTTCTACCCTCACATTTCAGAGTAAGCGCTTGGAATACATTGGCTCTAGGGTACAAAAGAAAAGCACACACATCATAAAAAGGCGTCAGAGAGAATGAGCTCAGTGGAAAATGGCATCTGGCTAAAAAGTGGACAATGGATATTTGGGGCCAATTAAGGTAAGTAAAGCCATCAGCTCAGTGACAACTCTCTTTAAGTTACTCTATTAAACAGGTTCACCCCATCACATAGTGATGGCAGCAGTGATGGCAGTCGGGGAGTCGTGGCCAGGACTGTCCACTGCACTGAGCCGGAGCTGAGAAGAGGCGGGAGCCCTTTCACTTCAGAGCTGGAAGGGGCATCTCTGCACTCTGGGAGGCGCAGGAAGCCGCCTTCGCTGCGGGTCTGGAATGCCGGCTCCCCCCGCCTGGTCTCCCCCGCTCCTGGCACCCACCCTGATTTTGGAGCAAAGTTGTGGCTAGGCCTGTGTGCTGTCACCGCCCAGCTGGGTGTGCACGTGCATGGGTAGTGCTGACACGCCAGTCCCCTGCTGCCTCGGCCCCCTCGGGACTGTGGGTGCCGATGAACATCGGAGACAGGCCGAGTGGGGACTGAGGGTGGGGGCTCGGCCTGCGCCTGCAGGCACCCCTCAGCACAAACAGCCTGGGTGCCGTGAATGGTGGCAGGAGGCAGACAGACTCCTCGGCAGAAAGCGACGGGCCCCTGGTGAAATCCCACCTCCAAGCCAGCGACAGCCTGAAGCCTGGGGGCCGGGCTGCCCGTTCCAGTGACTGGAGTAGAAACTCAGGGTACTTTTTCCGGGCCCGCCCATGGCCACCCATAAACCAATCAGCATGCACATCCTCCCTGCTGAAGCCCATAAAAACCCTGGAGTCGGCCAGACTCACAGAGATCACCTGCTGTGGGTCACTTCTCTGTGAGGGATGCAGAGACAATGGGATGGCCTGCCTGCAGATGGGAGCTAACCACTCTGGGTCTTCTTGCCACTAAAGGCTGCACAGACACCGGGACAACCTGCCTGTGGAAGGGGCTACCCCCTCTGGCTCTCCTGGGAGCTGTACCGTGACTTCGCCTTGCTCACCCTCCAGTTGTCTAGGCACCTCATTCTTCCTGGACACGGGACAAGAACTCAGGACCCACCCAAGGGCGGTACTGAAAGAGCTGTAACCTAAACGGGGCTGACAGATTCCCCCACCCCACCCCCACCCTCGCCACTCTCCACATTGCAAGGAGAGAAGAGAGAAAGAGAGAGGAGGGGAGGAGAGAAGAACTGCAGCCCTTCAGGGAGCCCAGACCTAGGAGCTCCCCGAGCCAGAGCTGTGACACCCTCTTTGGGGCTCTGCGGTTCCTGTTGTCTCCAAGCTTCTGACGTCACCACATTCCCCAGAGCCCACGCTGGGAGCCGCTCGTGGTGTTCCTGGTCCAGCAGCAGCCTCGCATAAAGCCGGTGCCGTGCCGGCACCTGGAGCTACCTGCCCCACCACAGCTGGTCGTGTGCGGTGAGCAGACCGCATGCTGGCTGGCTCACTCACCCCTCACTGCTCTGCACCTGGCTCACCTGTGGCAGGCATGGGATCTGGGCCAGTAGTGCCAGGCAGGTGCAGGCTGCCAGGCTGAGTGGGCCCAAACACAACTTGGGCTTGGGCAAAGGCACCACCAGTCACAGAGGCTTCGAGCTGGCAAAGTGACACCCCAAGGGTCCTGTGACAAGAGGACTTCATTTTAATCTCTACTGAGCGACACTGGGCCCTCCGCCTAAGGCAAAGACAATGATGTTCTCCAAATGTTTTGCTTTTTTCCCATATTTTCTAGTCCTTTGAAAGTTGTGACTAGATATGGCCAATAAGTGGTGCACTTAAGTGACAAGAATCAATTCTAGACTAAGCAGTAAAATTTATGGATGGAATTTTTCACTTTCTTCTCCTGCAACAGGGAACCTAGAGACCTAGTATTTCAGAAGTAGGGGAGCTCCCCCCACATTGGATCCCTGAATGAGTCTATGAAGCTGAAGCTTCCGCACCACCTGCTCATCTGCTGCTCATGCTCCATGAGAAGGAAACACGCTTGTTTTAAGCCACTGACATTTTTGAGGCTTTTCCTTCTACATGGTCTAAGTTGAATATGTTAAATTAAAGCCAAGTCATAATAGAACAAAAACTTGGGGCAATAGAAAGATTATAGGCTCAAAAGGAAAGATGTGTGTTTTTAACTTTGCAAATCCAAGGAAGTTCTAATCCTATCCAGTCTTGGAAAGGTGATCTGGAGGCTTTAGAAGTGTTTATTCTATTGCTGGCCCTTTCAGCAGGACCACCCCATCCAATGGCCCTGTCCCTGCAGTGCATGAAAGCAGTATCTGCTAGCGAATGGTCTTCCACATAATCAATCAGGATCAATCAGTCTTACCCTTTTCTTCCACTCCCTGTCTGATTATACCATGCTTTTCTGCTCATTCTTATTTTTATTACTTTTTTTTTTTTTATTCAAGGCTGTATTTCTGCACATCAGCTTGAACTGTTGCCTATACTCCCTCTTGTATGTAACACCTTTTCTGACTCACCTCCTGGCATATGGGCCTGCAGAGATTCTGGTTCAGTCTGGCCCCTTTGGCCTCTAGTGTCGTTGCAACCTAGCAAGGGAAAGGCTCCCTGCCTGTGCCTCTCCATCATTTAAGAGATTAGATTCGGTTCCTTGATGAAAATGTTTGATTTTTCCGAACATTTATTTTGCCCTTTAGAAGGGCATTCTTTCTAATGCCCAAAATAACACATGCTAGCGGACAAGAAGCCTGCTTGACTACTGAGACCTTTCGGGTCTCAGTGTATTCTAGTTTGAATGCTATTGCTATTCCTGATTGCCTGCAGTTTGATACCCCTGTGCAAATTCCTTTTCTCTGATGACCGAACTATAATACCTCAGAATTTTTTCCTTGTATTTATAAAATATAAAAGCAAAAACTTCTTTATATCCTAACAATGCCATTTAAAATTTTTATGTTATAACAAACCCAAAATAAGCACTATCTTTAAAAAAAACCCTAGCACTTTCTGACATTTGACATTCAGAAATATCTTCTAAAAATAATTACAATCAGCATGGCCACTTGTAACAAGGTAGGTCAGTACAATAAGATCACTACAATGAGATAAATTACACTGCACTCAGATAACTACAATGATATAAATTGAAATGAAAACATGGTGTTAAGCTTTGTTTAAAAAGACAAAATAGAACAAGAAATTGGGAGAATTATATACCCTATTATAACTTAAAATGATTAAATATTATCTTTCTTTATTCAGTTAATCTTTTTTTCAAATTGCATGAAGGTATTTTTCTTTCTAGTTTAGAAAATGTGATGGATGAGTTATTTCTTATGCTTTGAGTTTAAACACCACACTCATATTATTCAATTGGATGAAGCACATTGGCCCCATTGTCCAAGGCCACTGACAAACATCACAGGTTCTTCTTAAACCACACATGGAGCTAAAAGGATAGAATGGGTGGAATAAAGAGTCTACATTCTTTAAGAGTAGATGTTACATCTTATACGTTGTCAAGTTTGACAGAAGACTCATCCACTGTAGACTGCAATGAACACTTACTTGAACTGTTTCCCTAGTAGTGAAGGATAATGAAATGTAGATATGTTCCTGATGCCTGACACCAGGATTTGGGTAGGTGGTTGGAGATAGCACCTTCCTGAGTTAATTCGTGTGGTGCTAACAACATCATCTGCCTACTAATGTTGTCTTTTTACATTTAGCACAGCAGACTTTGGTAACCTGCCTAGACCAGAATACAGGCCTTCTTAGGAGTAAGCAGCTTTGCAGAGAGATATGGACAGCCAACAAGAAATGGTAGAAACTTAGATACCTACACAATAATAGCAGGAGACTTCAATACTCCGCCGACAATACTAGACAGATCATCCAGGCAGAAAACTAATAAGATATCTGGGACCCGATTAGACACTTGACCAAATAGCCCTAACAGATATCTAAAAATCACTCCACCAACAAGAGAACATACATCCTTCTCATCTGCACATGGTGCATACCTTAAAATTGGCCAATGCTCAGCCATAAAGCAGTTCTCAACAAATTGAAACAAAAGTCATATCAACTACACCCTTGGACCATAGCACAATAAAAATATAAAACAATAGCAAGAAGATTCATCAAGATCATGCAATTACATGGAAATTAAACCTGCTTCTGAATAACTTTTAGGTAAATAATGAAATTAAGGCAGAAATGAAGAAATTCTTTATAACTAATGAAAATAAAGATATTATCAAAATATCTGGGACACAGCTAAAGCAGTGTTAATAGAAAAATTTATAGCACTAAACACTTACACCAAAAATTAGAAAGATCTGAAACTAACAACCTAACGTCACCTTGAAGACCTAGAAAAACAAGAGCAAACCAACTCCCAAACTAACAGAAGAAAATAACCCAAACCGGAGCTCAATGTAATGAAATGAAGAGGCAAGAAACCATACAAAATATCAACAAAGCAAAAAGTTGGTTCCTTGAAAGAATACATATGATTGATAAACTGCTAGCTAGACTAATAAAGAAAAAAGAAGTTCCAAATAAAAAGGGGACATTGCTGGTGACTCCACAGAAATAAAAAGTCCCCCAGAGACTATTATGAACACCTCTATGCACACAAACTAGAAAACCTAGAAGAAATGGATACCTTTCTGGAAACACACAAGCTCCCAAGATTCAATGAAAGACATTGAAGCTCTGCCCTGAACAGATCAATAACAAGTTCCAAAATTGAATCAGCAATGAAAAGCCTACAAAGCAGAAAAAGCCCTGGACTACATGAATTCACAGCCAAATTCTACCCATTGTATAAAGAAGAGCTGGTACCAATCCTCCTGAGACTATTTCAAAAACAGAGAAGGAGGGTCTCTTTCCTAACTCTTGCAGTGAGGCAAGCATTATTCTGATAGCAAAACCCTGCACAGACACAATAAAAAAAGAAATAAAAAAAGAAAACTTCGGGCCAATATCCCTAATATTGATGCAAAAACAGGTATTGATGCAAACAGAGATGCAAAAACCCTCAACTAAATACTAGCAAGCTGAATCCAGCTGCACATGAAAAAGCTAAAGCCACAATCAAGTAGGCTTTCTTGAAATGCAAGGTTGATTCAACATACACAAATCAACAAATGTGATGCATCAGATAACAAAACCAAAACCAAAAACTACATGATCATCTCAGTAAATGCAGAAAAATATTTCAATAAAATTCAGCACCCCTTCATTTTAAAAACCCTCAACAAACTAGGCATCAAAGGAATATACCTCAAAAGAGCAAGAGCAATCTATGACAGACCCACAACTGACATGATGCGGAACAGATGAAACCTGGATGCATACCCCTTGAGAACTGGAAAAAGAGAAAGATGTCCATTCTTCCCACTCCTATTCAGCTTAGTCCTAGAAGTCATAGCCAGAGTAACCAGACCACAGAAATAAACAAAAAGCATCCAGATAAAAGAGACGAAGTCAAACGATATCTCACATTGCAGACGATATGATTCTATACCTAGAAAATCCCATAGTCTCTGCCCAAAAGCTCGCAGATCTGATAAACAACTTCAGCAGCATTTCAGGATACAAAATCAATGTACAAAAAGCATCCAATATCTAATCTGAGAGCCAAATATATAACACAATTCCATTCATATTAGCCAGAAAAAGAATAAAATACCTAGGAATACAGCTATTCCGGGAGGTAAAAGACCTCTACAATGAGAATTATGAAACATTGCTGAAAAAAATCATTTCATGAAATGGAAAACATTCCATGCTCATGGATTAGAAGAATCAATATCACTAAAATGGCCACACTGCCCAAAGCCATGTCCAAGTTCAGTGCTATTCCTATCAAACTATGAATGACAGTTTTTATAGAATTAGGGTAAAAACTATTCTAAAACTCATATGGAACCAAAAAGAGCCAGACTAATCAAATAAATCCTAAGCAAACAAACAATGCCAGATGCATCACACTACCTGACTTCAAACTACATTCTAAGACTACAGTAACCAAAACAGCATAGTACTGATACAAAAATAGACACATTGACCAGTGGAACAAGTTAGAGAACCCAGACATAAAGCCACACACCTATAACCATCTGATCTCCAACAAAATCAATAATAACAACCAATGGGAAAAGGAGTCCTTAGTCAATAAATTATGCTGGGATAACTTGCTAGCCATATGCAGAAGAATGAAACTGGCCCCCTTCCTTTTACCATATACAAAAATCAACTCAAGATGGATTAAAGACATAAATGTAAAACCTAAAACTATAAAAACCCTCAAAGAAAAGCTAGGAAATCTGATTGTGTACACAAGTCCCAGCAAAGATTTCATGATGAAGACTCCAAAAGCAATTGCAAAGAAAACAAAAATTGAAAAGTAGGAAAAGCTTCTGCACAGCAAACAAAACTATCAGCAGAATAAACAAACAACCTACAGAATGGGAGAAAATATTTGCACACTGCATCCAACAAAGGGCTAATATCCAGCCTCTATAAGGAACTTAAACAAATTAGCAAACAAAAAACAAGCCCATAAAAAAGTAGGTAAAAGAGGTAAACAGACATGTCTCAAAGGGATACATACATGTTGCCAACAAGCATATGAAAAAATGCTCAACACTGATAATCACCAGAGAAATGCAAATCAAAACCACAATGAGATACCATCTCATGCCAGACAGAATGGCTAGAATTAAAAGGTTCAAAAGTAACAGATGCTCGTGAGGTTGTGGACAAAAGGGAACCCTATAGTCTACTGGTGGGAATGTAAATTAATCCAGCCACAGTGGGAAGCAATTTGGAGATTTCTTAAAGATCTTAAAACACAACTACCATTTTACCCAGCAATTCCATTACAGGGTATATACCCCCCAAAATACAAACGTATCTACCATAAGGTCACATGCATCCATTTGTTCATGGCAGCACTATTCACAATAGCAAAGACATGGATAAACCTAAATGCCCGTCAAGAGTGGACTGGATTTAAAAAATATGACATGGTACAGATATACAATAGAATACTAGGCAGCCATAGAAAAGAATGAGAACATGTCCTTTGCAGCAACATGGATAGAGCTGGAGGCCCCTATCCTATGTGAATTAATGTATGGACAGAAAACCAAATGTTACATATTCTCACTTAAGAGTGAGAGCTAAACATTGAGTACACATGGACACAAACAAGGGAACAATAGACACTGCGGTCTATTTGAGGGTGGAGAATGGGAGGAGAGCAAAGATTGAAAAACTCTCCATCAGGCACTGTGCTCATTACCCGGTTGATGAAACAATCTGTATACCAAACCCTTGAGACATGCGATTTATCTATGTAACACGCCTGCACATGTATCCCCTGAACCTAAAAGTTGGAAAGAAAAAGAAAAAAAAGATCTAGTCTGATGAACACAAACCTTTGTTAAGGGGGAAAGGCCTTCATTAATGGGAATGATAAAAAAAAATGGGTATTTTTTATTATTAATATACTTTAAGTTCCAGGGTACATGTGCACAACGTGCAGGTTTGTTACATATGTATACATGTGCCATGCTGGTGTGCTGCACCCATTAACTCGTCATTTACATTAGGTATATCTCCTAATGCTATCCCTCCCCCATCCCCCCACCCCAAAACAGGTCCCCCCCTTCCTGTGTCCAAGTGTTCTCAATGTTCAATTCCCAACTATGAGTGAGAACGTGCGGTATATGTTTCTTTTTTGTCCTTGCGATAGTTTGCTAAGAATGGTGGTTTCCAGCTTCATCCATGTCCCTTCAAAGGACAGGAACTCATCCTTTTTTATGGCTGCATAGTATTCCATGGTGTGTATGTGCCACATTTTCTTAATCCAGTCTATCATTCATGGACATTTGGGTTGGTTCCAAGTCTTTGCTATTGTGAATAGTGCTGCAATAAACATACGTGTGCATGTGTCTTTATAGCAGCATGACTTATAATCCTTTGGGTATATCCCCAGTAATGGGATGGCTGGGTCAAATGGTATTTCTAGTTCTAGATCCTTGAGGAATCGCCACACTGTCTTCCACAATGGTTGAACTGGTTTACAGT
This sequence comes from Macaca fascicularis, assembly GCF_037993035.2. Classification (NCBI taxonomy): domain Eukaryota; kingdom Metazoa; phylum Chordata; class Mammalia; order Primates; family Cercopithecidae; genus Macaca; species Macaca fascicularis. Next base: position 202,478,877 of record NC_088376.1, read on the forward strand.
CCCACCAACAGTGTAAAAGTGTTCCTATTTCTCCACATCCTCTCCAGCACCTGTTGTTTCCTGACTTTTTAATGATCGCCATTCTGACTGGTGTGAGATGGTATCTCATTGTGGTTTTGATTTGCATTTCTCTGATGACCAGTGATGACGAGCATTTTTTCATGGTCTGTTGGCTGCATAAATGTCTTCTTTTGAGAAATGTCTGTTTTCTCATTATCCAAGTTTTGAACAGAAACCCATATTTTAATTAAAAATTCTGTTGTTGAAAAGAAATAGACTACTGGGCTCTCAAATAGGAGGAAGGAATCCAATAATAACTAAGAATAATATTCCTTATTATTGAAAGCATGCTATAGGAGGTTATTTCCTATTTTAATTAGTCATTTGACATTTGTATGTTTCTTTGATCAAAGTTCATTTTCAAAGACTAGCTTAGTCTTCAAATGATTGCTTCATATCTTATAAAGATTAGGTGTGTATATTACAGGGGTTGATTAGCAAATCAAATTTTAAGACACTTTTTTATACTTAGAAAAAATAATCTCACTTTAATAAAAATTATTTTCAGTAGAACAGATTTCTTCAAAAAGTAAGCCTGGAAATTATTTTTACTCATTATTTTTTTTCTTCTAGCCTAAATGTAAAATGGAATGCCATGCAAGCATACCTACCTGCATATTTCACTTGCTTTAGAAAGTATATAATTATGAATACAAAATAGTAGCAGTAACTTTACACAGCACTTACTATGAGCCAGACAGCCTTCTAAGTGCAGATATGTATCTTACTTTATTTCTCACAGCAACCCTGTGAGGCAGATTGATCATCTTTATTTTACAGCTGAGGAAACCAAAGCATCAAAACTTCGAGATTAAACAGTTGCGATTCTAACATACACAGTGTGGTTTTAAAGAATGTACCTTTAACCGTTATGCAGTACTACCTTCCAATAAGCAAAACACGAAAAATAGAATAATGACTTAAGAAAAGGGCTGAGCGTGGTGGCTCACGCCTGTACTTTGGGAGACTGAGGTGGGTGGATTACCTGAGGTCAGGAGTTCACGACCAGGCTGGCCAACATGATGAAACCCTGGATCTACTAAAAATATTTTTAAAAATTAGGTGGGCATGGTGGTGGGTACCTGTAATCCTAGCTACTTGGGAGGCTGAGGCAGGAGAATTGCTTGAACCCAGGAGACGGAGGTTACAGTGAGCCGAGATTGTGCCACAGCACTTCAGCCCGGGCGACAGAGTGAGACTCTGTCTCAAAAAAGAAAGAAAGAAGAAAGAAAGAGAGAGAGAGAGAGACAGAGAGAGAGAGAGAGAGAGAGAGAGAGAGAGAGAGAGAGAGAGAACAAGAAAAGAAAAAGAAAAAGAAACAAAAAAGGAAGCACTAAAGTGAAAATGTGTCTTATGAGTTTTCTAATGCCATTAAATACAAGTGCCTCCTCAAGGCCTAGTCTCAACCTGTCCGAAGCTGAATTAATCATCTCTCCAAAGCTTGCCTTTTAATGGTACTTTATTCTGTATCAGTCAGGATAGATTAGTTTATGGCACAGTTAACAAATGACCCTGGTATTTAACTGTCCTAGAGGAATAAATGTATATTGTTGCTTAGCTAGGGCTTTGTTCCATGTCCTTTTGATCCTGGGATCCAGGTAGTAGAGTAACGTCCATTTGGAATATTGAAGGTCTTATGGTAGAGAGAAATGAAAACATGTGAATTAAATTCCTTCTCTTACAGCTTTCTTTCTGCTTGTAGAGAAACACAAGATTCCTGGTCATGTTTTATTACCCTAAGGAAGTCACAAGGCCAAGTATCCAATAGGTCAGAGCTTTCAAACTTATGCACAAAAAAATTAATGAGCAATCATATATGCAACTACAGTCTCATCTTATTTGCATCACCACCCACACAAAGCAGAAACCTGGAATTTATTCCTAAATTATGTTTTTACAGCATAATTTCCAAAACAAAACAACACCAAGACATACATAGTCCTCATTCTAACTAGTTCCCTCAGCCATTCACTCTCCTCCGCTCCCAGGGCTGACCTCAAAACCTTCCTCCCAGACTTGTCCCCTCTAGTGGATTTCTCATCCTCTGTCCAGCCTCATCCACTTTTGGTCATCATTCACCCTGACAACAAAGTGATGTTGTAAAATGAAAATTAATATTGTCCCTCCTTGTTTTTTTTTTTTTAATCATTCTTCAACGATTATGCATCTTCTACACAATTCATAGGAAAAGCATCTCTGCCAACAATATTCTTATATCACCATATCAGTTTCCCACAAGAGTTTCGCACTAGACCCCACTAACTCTAAGCAGTTCCTTGACCACACCATTATAGTTCATGTTTTCAATCCTTGAATGACGCTGTTTCGTCTATATGTAGTTTTCTACATCCTGTCTCTCCAAGCAAAAAAATAAAAATTAAAAAAAACTACTTTGATAAATATCGTTGCTTTTATGGAAGCTTTTTCCTCCTTTTCCAATGGTGGTTTCTAACTGCACTACAGCACACTCTGAATGGGAAGTGACAATTCAATCTGTTCATTTATTCACGTATCTTTTTACATAATAAGTATTGTTCTACATGCTTATGGCTTCCATGAGTTGTGAACTACTTAGGGGAAGTGTTTACATATTATTCATACTATTCATTACATATTATTCATTTTGGTACCTGCAGTGCCTACCTCAGATCCCAGAATATAATAGCTACTCAGCAAATCTTGAATAATTTTTGAGTCCTCATTAAACAGTAAAGGAAGAGAATAAAGAGTGTGGGTGCAGATTACATTTTAAATCAAACAGGACTGTATACAAGAACATGAAAAACATGACAAGAAGTGGATTAATGAGGCAAGAAATAAGAAAATAGAGAAGATGCTGCTTAAGACATACAAACATGAAAAGATGAAAGGAAAGAAAATTTTGGAGAAAGTTAAATTCAATGTTTGAATAGATTAAATATTAAATTGTGACAGTCAACAAGTTTACATTCTCACTTTAATTTTCTTATATAATATTACAATTAGTTTCTATGTCTTTTAGAACAAGGTAGTCTCTTATTTTCATGCCTTTTCTCTTAAAATTAAGTTGCCATAATGTAAAAGAACATTCGATTTTAAAAATATGAACATGGCCTGTTTCTCTGGAATATTATTTTCTTCAAGCTCTTGAGGTCTTTAACATCAAAATATTTCAATAATAAAATAAATTAAAATTTTGACTTTGGGATTTTATCTTCTGTAGCTTCTATTCTGTTGGCAATCAACAGTTTTGATATGCTCTTATTCTTAGACATACATAAAAATAAAATTTTCACTATTGTTAATCTAAAATGTTACCAGAGTCCCATCATTGTAACTGAGTTGATGTACTTAAGCTCATAACCAGTTGTTTGCAATAAAATAACTTTTATGCAGAAACTGAATAATCCAATGAAGGTGAGAAGAATTACAGCTTAGAAAACCTTCTGACATAAGACATCTGTCTGGCATTTATCCAGTATATGACTACTTGAACTTTTTAATGGAATTCACATGCAGGAAATAATAAAAAATAATTTAGTGTGAACAAGAAAAGTTCTTCTGGTCCCATAGCAGTCAAAATAATTTCTCATTAAACTTGGTTGTTTCTTTCAGACTTGCCTCTGAACCCAAGTCTCTCTCCAAGCATAACTGGACAGAAAGCGTGATGGAATGGATAGGGCTGCACTGCAAGAAAGGTTTGCTAAAAGCCTTTGAAAAGAGCAATGGGAAAAACAAAAAGGTCAGTTTCACCAGTGAGATTGGATTGTGATCTGATGTGGCTTGGAAGAGTTGAAGACCCTCAAAAAAAATTTAGTTCTATCGTCACAACACTACGGTGGCAGGTGGAAAATGTGCCAGTTTGAACATGGGAAACATGTCAATGCATGTGATGACCTGGAATCAGGTGAAGAGCCAAATGAAGAATCAAATGTCCAAAGGGCAGCCTCTTTGGATAAAATTAAACTTGGTAGCCAAATCTAAAATGATCAAGAGTTTTCAGGATTGTTTTACTCACAGAAGCTGATGATCAAATAATATTTTTGAGAAAGCAATTGAAAAATAGTATGAAATTAGACCTGTATGTTATTGCACACTGAGAGAAGCTGTGAATCAATGACTCAAGAAGATGGAAAATGAATGGATAATCCTTTTTGTCACTTCATAAAACGAATGGATTGTATCTACTAAATATACACTGAAAGAAGACAATGGGAGATGCCCTTAGCAGGTTAAGATGATTAAGTTTATCTCAGATTTTTTTTATTGCAGTCATGCTCCCTGGAGTGCTCCGTACTCTAAAGGAGTGATCAGAAGTACTATAAACATCAGGGAAAGACCAGAATCTCCTTAGGATAATTAAAGGTGAAAGAGGCAAGTTTCCCAACAGAATAGAATCTCTGAGCCCAGAAACAGGAACAGCATTAAGGATTGGTTTTACTGCCAAGGGAAAAGATCCTACATGATTTTTCTATACGTGTACGCCACCTTATCTGAATATAACTGAAAGTATCTAATAAGATACCCAAAGAGACCTATACATTTATATTTTTAAAGGAGAAAACATACAGTAATGGAAAAATAAGGATAAAGATATGAAATTGGAACTGAATGAAGCCACTGTGATTAGAATGGTAGGGTCATTTATTCGGTTCTAAGCTTTTTAACTGTCAATGCAAAAAGTGAGAAATAGTTATGACAAATTTCAGGGTCCACAAGATTAAAGTAAAGCAGTTGCTCAGAAGACTGATCCTAAGACAAGAAAGGAACCTCTTCATAAGATTTTCATAGAGAAGACCCCGTGTAATAAAATGAAAAATTTTCTCAACATTCTCAAAACAAACATAATCAACTTTCATAGGGCTGTTTCTTATTTAAAAATAACCCCAAACGCAGGCTTGATGGCATTGTAAAAATCTGTTTCAGGGATTCAGAAGCCAAGAGTACATTTCAGCATTCTTCATTCTAGCATTTCTTGACGAACAAGTGAGCTGCATAGCCTTCAGGAACTCCGTCAGAACGCTGCCTCTCCTTATTAAATGCTAAATGGGAACTGGGGGACGAGAAATTTAGAAATGCACTGTTTCAAAAGCTTCTCAAGGATGGCTCTTCTATGTTGCTAGATAAGTGAGGACTCCTACAGGATAAGTAAATACACGTTTTGAGATTGAGCTTGTTTAGGAAAAGTGCTTGATTTTTATCAATGTTGGGACATCAAAAGCCTGCCAGGGCCTAAGAAAAGACTAGAGAAAAAAAGAATACTTATCTTAACCTAAAGTTTGGAGAACAGGAATATGTGGTTCCTATTCCAAATGAGATTGTTAAGATAAATAATTATTTCCTGATATAATCTTTAAATAGGCGGGTAAGAAACTTCATTGGTTCCTTAATACATTCTAATCCAACCTACTAATAAGACAGTGTAAATATGTCTGACTGAATTATTACAAATTATTACTATCTCTTAACAAGGGTGCAATGCTGCATGGCAGGGGTCACTATATATGTAGTTATATATATATACATATATATGTAGTTGTATATATATAACTATATATATTTATGTTTTTATTAAAAGTCTGAATATTTTAGACTTGTAATGAAACAACTTGGCTCAGATTTTATTTTTTTTAAATAAAGAAAAGATAAAATAAAATTTTCATAAAATAAAGAAAAAAATCTCAGTCTGTAATCCCTTCAATGAAACAAAAGCTATAAAAACTAGACATGTCCTTATTATCTTCTTGCCTAAGGCTGACAAAAGGTGGTTTTGTAAGCATGTTCTCTTACTGAGATTTTTGCAAAGCACAGCATGCACTTAAGTTAGAGATGTGAAATAATCTACAGTATGATTGCTCACTGCTGTTGCTGGGAGGCTTGGAAACTAACCTTGGGATTTGATACCCAGCAAGAATTATCACTCATTGAGGCAGACCCGCAATCTGGTAGTTATGAAAATGTTGAAGACTTCCCGGGTTGCTTTAAATATTGTTTAAATGAAAAAGCTAAAAATGATTTTTGTCAGCACAAAGTTTTAAAATGCCAATGGGCAAGAAAATATGCGTAGTAATAATAATAAAATGCAAAGTAACTATGAAGCAATTACATTTATAAACATTATGCATTCATAATGACTAGCTATTTTTTAGAAAAAAAACAATTTTAGTATTATTGGATTTCAAATTTCATTTGCAGAATTGTGACAACATTAGTATGAGTCTTAAGTGAAGCAGCCAACTCAACTATGTACTTTGAGGCTAACAGTCTAACAATGTAAAACTTATTATTTCTCATTTGTATCTCCATGACTGACACTTTATATGGCAAGTGTATTTTCTAAAGAGTAAAAGTACAGGTCCATAGCTACCTATTATCGCAAAATACAGAAAAGGTAGGGCTGCACTCTTGAGAACAAACCTCCAACTAAACAGTTGGAAATACAACTATGGTTCTTATAAAGAGTTTCCAATCAATGTGTCATAATTACTTTTGAAATACTTGCAAAGATTTTATATACTCATCTTACTATAAATTCAATACCACCAAAATGAAGATATAAAGATGTCAAGCCGTACCTATGAATATTCACTACATAATGTAACTTTAAAGTCTGATCTTGAAGAGCTTTCAAACAGTCCATTCAATTAAATATTTATCAAGCACTCTCTCGGTGCTTGGCATTGGGTAAGCTCCAGAGGGGTATAGACCAGAGAACACTTTATCTTCGCATCTTTGGGTCAGCCTAAGAAGCAATTCTTTGTGCTACCAATCTCATATGCACCGGGAAAAATCTTTTCATACCCTCTTTATTGTATGTGAACAATGTTTGGTGCTAAGATAAAGTGACTCTCTAAAATATGTTGTAAAGGGTAATTATACTTTCGGAAAATTTTGCAGAGAATATTGTTTGTATCTGAAATTTGGATAATAGGAGGAATTTCGTCTGGTATCTAAGAATGCCTTTTTTTTTCTTTTTTTTTTCCCCCCAGCAAAGGGAAGTGATGTAAGAAAAGTCATACACAGGATAAGTCAGAACTTAACGCAACCTTAAGCATAATAAGTACGTTACCCTGACTATAGTGGTAGGAAAACAAACCCAACAGTATGTAAAAGTACTATGATGTCTCCTGTCAAAACATTTTAAAAACATAATATTGATTTTTTCCAACTCTATAAGTAAAACTTGTTATTGTAAATTGATGGAAAAGAGATAAATGCTTAAAATAAAAATCAAAATCACAGCTGTTAAAATTTCACTCAAAAACATGCACGTACTCACACAGTTGCAGAATAATAATTATGGAATCATCATGTGCATCATTGCTTTATTATATCATCAAAATTTCCCCAGATTGTTAAGAATCGTTTGAAAATATGCTCGTTGGTGTTTCTGTAGTATTCCCACATGTGGATTGGCATAGCTCTGTTGGCTTTTCTCTACAGATGGACATGCAGTTGGATTTATTATTTTTGATGTGATAAACGTTCTTGTCTAGACAATCCTCTTGGCATCTCTGATCACTGATTTAGGACAGATTTCTAGAAGTGAAACTATGGCATCAAAAGATGTAAGTGACTTTCAATCTTTCAGCACAAACAGGGAGACTTCCTTCCAGAAGGGTGGCCGCAGTACCTGTTCCCACCAACAGCGTATAAGAACACCGCTGCACCCCACTGAACTATGCTGTGAAGGGACCGCTGCACCCCACTGAACTATGCTGTGAAGGGACCGCTGCACCCCACTGAACTATGCTGTGAAGGGACCGCTGCACCCCACTGAACTATGCTGTGAAGGGACCGCTGCACCCCACTGAGCTATGCTGTGAAGGGACCGCTGCACCCCACTGAGCTATGCTGTGAAGGGACCGCTGCACCCCACTGAGCTATGCTGTGAAGGGACCGCTGCACCCCACTGAACTATGCTGTGAAGGGACCGCTGCACCCCACTGAGCTATGCTGTGAAGGGACCGCTGCCAGGTTTATAGAGGGAAATGGCATCTGTTTAAATGTGCACTTACTTGATGGGATTTTGAACCAGACACTGAGGGAAAGAAAGGCTCTTTGGAGAAGAACTCAAAGTAAATACAAGAGCCCCCTGTTTCAGGTAAAAGATGTGAAGATCTTTTAGATCTTCTGAAAGAAAGAAAGACAATGAAAGGAAAATGTCTGAAAAGGAATAAAAGTGGCCATTTGAAACAGAACTTTAAGGAGAGATTAGAGAAGGCTCCGAACCCAGAGTTGAACATGTGCTGGGAGAGGAAGTGGCTTCGTCTGTTAAGGCATAGACTGTATGTGGCCTAAACAACAGAAATTTATTTCTTGCAGTCTAGAGGCTGAAAAGCCTAGGAGCGAGGTTTAGGCTCTTTTGGTTTCTGGTGAGGGCTCTCTTTCTGGCTTGCAGACTGCTGCCTTGCCACGGTGTCCTCGTGTGGTGGGGAAAGAGAGACAGATCTCCTTGTGGTTTCTCTTCTTAGAAGGCCACAGCCTAATACTTTGCCCTTATGAATTCATTTAAGCCTAATTTCTTCCTGAAGACACTCTCCAGATCCAGTCACACTGGGGTTGTGGTTTAACATGTGAACGGCAGGGGGAGCAATTCAGTCCGCAGAAGCAAGGCGCTCTCCACCAAGCGCTATGAAGAAACAACTCAGGACTGCTTAGATGAGCGTGTTCAAACACATCGAGACTATTCGCTTTGACAGGGATTGCCGACTGTTCAGGAACTCATGCTTATTTTGTAATGTTCTATTGTGCACCGAGCAAGAAGCTTCTGTACATAACAAAAGCAATGGGGATATAATAGGAGGTGTTCTTAAAACCGGGGTAGTGAAGTTACGTTAAACCCCGAGGTTCGATGATGTACCGAAAGCGGGAACAGAGAACGACAAGTCACGGTCTGGGACTGGGCCCTGGGGAGCTGTCACAGTAAGACAATAACCCAACTCACCAAATGGATCCCAAAACAGTGGTCCGAAGAGAGAAGTAGGGATGCTGTAGTAGGGATCGTAGTCAAGATTAAATTGCCAAATTTATAGACTTCTGTCGTCATCTTATTTCTTTTACGTTATGTGTTACACTATGTTTTTATTTTATGTTAGGTGGACCCTGATGCAATGATAATTGTTTCCCCTCATCTAATATTCACTAATTAAAGCAAAATACTGCATGTTAAAGGACATTAGGGTTTAATACAAATGAATATATTCTCATATTTTTCTAGAATTGAATATAGGTGGGTCATAAAGAGCACATTATAGTGTGAACAGTAATTCTCAGGCATCTCCTAATCTCTATAAATTGACCTTTACTCAATTGATAACTATATAGTATTATTTCTAAGACCTATTATAATAACTAACATGACCAAATGCAACTTTTCACTTGCCATAGTGGTAGAATATTCAATGCCAAAGGCAAACTGGAGTCATATTTCAATAAGAAAGTTTGAGTAAAAAATGTTGGTATGTAGAATCACTTGGAGATATATTTTCAGAACATGACGCAATAAATTAAATTAAAGCCTAAAATAAACATGAAAACTATATCCGAATAAGAGACCTACACAAGCTCTTTTTTAGAAAATCTTACCTAAAGTTTACCTATATAATTACATAGAGACTTTCAGGAAATTTCCCCAAAAAAAGTAAGCTTGCAATGGCCATTCTATTCTCTCTGTCTCGTATACACATCACATGCATATATAAGATAACATATATATCCATATATTTATCTGATGTATGTGTATATATGCATAATTAAAATATGTATTTATATTTTCTATACACAAATGTGTGCTGCAATAACATTAATATTTAAGTATATCATTGGTAAGTAAGGAGGAACTTTTCTGCATCCCATCTTTAGCAAGCCCGTAGTCTATGAGTATCACATAGAATCATCTTCATCTCTCAGGCATTGGCTAGGAGTGGGATAGCAGCTTACAGTCAGGAAGAGGTTACAAGGGTAGCAGCCCAATCAGTAAACCTAAAAAGGAGGATTAGTGGCATTCACATTCTCTCCAAAATAAGCCAGTGGATTTCTCTCCCAACTCTCAAACCCCGTACCTCTTTCTCTATTCCCCCCAAAGATATTTGATGACAGCCAGATCATGAACTAAGAACTATTTCTGTTTCTGACACGTACATGTGTCTTCTTGTTCAGATCCATCATCACAAAATGACAGGTTCCAGATGCTTTCTAACTTTTACTTGGGGAAACATCTTTTAAAAATAAATGCCGGGACAAACTTGTACGTTTCTCTTAGTGTTCTCTTATTTTTATTGACTCCTCAAAAGCCTCTGTTCCCTTGTCAACTAACTTGATGAGATGAAACTCAGTATAAGAGAAACTAAGGATATTTATTTGTGAGCAAATATACTGAAATTTTGTTTCAGAAACAATGGTTTATACAAGTATAAGTGCTACCATGAACAATATCCTATTCAACAAGCTAGACAGAAATGTACCTGGGATTTTCCAGTTTATTAGAATACAAAACTCTGCAATGATTCAAGGTATTGTTAAGGTTATAAGTATTGCCACAGGAATACTAGAATCTACTCTTTGTTATCAGTGACGAACTTTCTGAACTTGATCTTTAGATACATCTCAAGGCAATCATAATGTTTTTCCTCATTTCTGAAGCTTGATTCTACTTGATTTCAGTCTCTATTTTCATCACCCAATTAGTCTTGCTCTGTGGCAGATTTTATTAAACCATACAAGTTTAACTTTATCATTAATAAGAATGAAGAGCCTGACAATTTTGCATTTTACCGTTTACCTCTTCATGACAATTAAGGTGATCTATGATTTACTTCACTATTTCCTATACAGTGCCAAGAAAGGACCACACAAAAGCAGGCTACTGAGTGTCAATCACTGAGAAGAGTTTCCTTTAAAAAAAAAACAAAACTAACTTTCAATCTAAAAACAAAAATGACTTGGGCTTATTATTTATTTACCTATTGCTGGGAGTGAAGGGCCTCCAATATTCAACCCAATAAAGTTGGTATAAACTTTTACTCATTTAATTTTTAGTATGTGTGTGTGTATATATATATATGAATAAAAACCATGTTTAAGAATAAAATTGCTTTACTCAGGCGTTCATTATTTGATTAGGAAGATTGTTTGTTTCCAGGCAAGGAACATCTTTCTATATACCAAGAACATTGCTAATTTTTAACGATTGTATTATTAATGAAAATACATTGACTTTTGGTACTGAGCATCCAAAGGCAATTGCTCAAGGCTTTCATAGTCCCTCTAATATTTTCTAGTATGAACAATTATTTTGCCCCCTCCTTGCTACTTTCATTCTGTACCAAAAGCTGACATCCCTAATCCAAGTATTAGATGCCTTCTCCGGAGAAACTACTTCAAAAGCCATTCGGCAGAACGCCTTCCTATCCCGAGAGGACCTCTTCTCAGTCGGTCAACTATTTCTGATGTTTCTTCTTATCTAAAACAATAAAATACAGTATACTGTAACTTTTCAATCAAGGCACAGCACTGTAGGTAGAGTCTAAAACCTGTTGTTTGTTATTGCTGTTGTTTAACAGCGACACACATATTCTGGTGATGTTACTGGGTTCCTCAGTTACCATGAACATTTTTCTTTTTCACTCTATTAATGGTATATCATATATTTTACTATTACATGCTTATGTGTGAATAAGAGTAAAAAGAGAATTGCTTACTTGTAGGCTGTACGTTCACTGGAATGCTTATGTGGTCAAACAACCACAGATTGTCCACATGGGTGGTTGAGATAGTGATTGCTTTGCTTTCTGATTGTTCAAAGTGTACAAACTTTGTTTCATACATAAAATGATTTAAAATATTGTAAGAAGTTAAATTCAGGACAGGTGTATAATGTAGATATAAAATATGAATGAATTTCACGTTTAGAATTGGGTCCCATCCCCAAGATATATCATTATGTGTATGCAGATAGTCCAAAATCCAAACACATCCCAAACCCGAAATATTTCTGGAAATCATGGATCTGGTTATATTTCTGTTGGACAGTACTAATGTAAATCACACAGACTTCAGGTACAAGGACATCATCGCCCTGTGATTATAGACTTCTCGTTGCTCAATGTTAATTAAGGCATTGCCCTGTTGTCAGTGAAATTAAAAACCACATTTTAAATCTCATTGGTAAGCCTTTCTTAATTTAAGCAACCTGATTGTTCAATAATCTATTATCTTTAATGACAAAAAATAGATTATAGAAATGATATGAACAATTTATAAAAAGTAGTTTTAAACAAATGAATTAAAATCACAATTCTAATATGGAAACGTTTAGAATATGGTCTCATTTTATAACTTGTGCAAAAGAAGGGATGACTAAACCAGCTCAGTTTGATAGAAGTTCTGTACTAATGAAACTATTCTATAACACTGTTGTTTAGTAGAGTAGCGAAGTGGCTAGCTGAGCTTTTGAAATATGGCTAGTGTGACTGATATAATGAATTCTCAATTTTAATTAATTTAAATTTAAATAGCCATCGGCTAATATCTGTCATGTTGGACATTGTACCAAACAGAAACATAATTTCTGCCCTATAGCCAGCAGTATTGCATCTCACATATTGAGTCTCACACAGCTTGGAAAGTGCACGTTGGGAATATTTCTGACTCACCTAAATTATGAGTGATTAAAACATACATTTTAACAAACTTCAAATTGCTTTAAGTACTTTAGAAAGACCTTGACTGTTGGATTTTTGAGTTTTTTCTTTATGTCTTAATAAAAACATGCATATTTAAGTTGTTAGCAAGATGTACTTATATGTTAATTATCTGAAGTCAGCATCCCTTTATGTATCTAAATTATACATGTTTGATTTTTAATCAGAATGAAAACATCCATTAAAAAACAATTTTTAAAAGTGCTCCCCCCCTTCGAGTTATTTTTAGTCTTTACATTTTATAAGCACATTGTTTTTGATATTATGTGAGTGATTAATTCAGGATAACCTAAACCTCTGGAAGTCATTTACAGGTGGGGATTATTAGGTAAAAACAATTTCTAATTTAGGAATATGCATAACAAAGTATGTATTGAAAATGTTAAACTTCATTCTTCTGGTTTGTCTCCTGCAGAATGCCCAGAAAGTAGGTTTTTAAAGAAAAAGATGTAGTTTTTTCCAATTCTGTGAAGAAACTCATTGGTAGCTTGATGGGGATGGCATTGAATCTATAAATTACCTTGGGCAGTATGGCCATTTTCACGATATTGATTCTTCCTATCCATGAGCATGGTATGTTCTTCCATTTGTTTGTGTCCTCTTTTATTTCACTGAGCAGTGGTTTGTAGTTCTCCTTGAAGAGGTCCTTTACATCCCTTGTAAGTTGGATTCCTAGGTATTTTATTCTCTTTGAAGCAATTGTGAATGGAAGTTCATTCCTGATTTGGCTCTCTGTTTGTCTGTTACTGGTGTATAAGAATGCTTGTGATTTTTGCACATTAATTTTGTATCCTGAGACTTTACTGAAGTTGCTTATCAGCTTAAGGAGATTTTGGGCTGAGACAATGGGGTTTTCTAAATATACAATCATGTCATCTGCAAACAGGGACAGCTTTAAAGTTCATATGGAACCAAAAAAGAGCCCGCATCTCCAAGACAATCCTAAGTCAAAAGAACAAAGCTGGAGGCATCACGCTACCTGACTTCAAACTATACTACAAGGCTACAGTAACCAAAACAGCATGGTACTGGTACCAAAACAGAGATATAGACCAATGGAACAGAACAGAGTCCTCAGAAATAATACCACACATCTACAGCCATCTGATCTTTGACAAACCTGAGAGAAACAAGAAATGGGGAAAGGATTCCCTATTTAATAAATGGTGCTGGGAAAATTGGCTAGCCATAAGTAGAAAGCTGAAACTGGATCCTTTCCTTACTCCTTATACGAAAATTAATTCAAGATGGATTAGAGACTTAAATGTTAGACCTAATACCATAAAAATCCTAGAGGAAAACCTAGGTAGTACCATTCAGGACATAGGCATGGGCAAAGACTTCATGTCTAAAACACCAAAAGCAACGGCAGCAAAAGCCAAAATTGACAAATGGGATCTCATTAAACTAAAGAGCTTCTGCACAGCAAAAGAAACTACCATCAGAGTGAACAGGCAACCTACAGAATGGGAGAAAATGTTTGCAATCTACTCATCTGACAAAGGGCTAATATCCAGAACCTACAAAGAACTCAAACAAATTTACAAGAAAAAAACAAACAACCCCATCAAAAAGTGGGCAAAGGATATGAACAGACATTTCTCAAAAGAAGACATTCATACAGCCAACAGACACATGAAAAAATGCTCATCATCACTGGCCATCAGAGAAATGCAAATCAAAACCACAATGAGATACCATCTCACACCAGTTAGAATGGCGATCATTAAAAAGTCAGGAAACAACAGGTGCTGGAGAGGATGTGGAGAAATAGGAACACTTTTACACTGTTGGTGGGATTGTAAACTAGTTCAACCATTATGGAAAACAGTATGGCGATTCCTCAAGGATCTAGAACTAGATGTACCATATGACCCAGCCATCCCATTACTGGGTATATACCCAAAGGATTATAAATTATGCTGCTATAAAGACACATGCACTCGTATGTTTATTGCAGCACTATTCACAATAGCAAAGACTTGGAATCAACCCAAATGTCCATCAGTGACAGATTGGATTAAGAAAATGTGGCACATATACACCATGGAATACTATGCAGCCATCAAAAAGGATGAGTTTGTGTCCTTTGTAGGGACATGGATGCAGCTGGAAACCATCATTCTTTTTTTTTTTTTTTTTTTTTTTGAGACAGAGTCTCGCTCTGTCGCCCGGGCTGGAGTGCAGTGGCCAGATCTCAGCCCACTGCAAGCTCCGCCTCCCGGGTTCACGCCATTCTCCTGCCTCAGCCTCCCGAGTAGCTGGGACTACAGGCGCCCACCACCGTGCCCGGCTAATTTTTTGTATTTTTTAGTAGAGACGGGGTTTCACCGTGTTAACCAGGATGGTCTCGATCTCCTGACCTCGTGATCCGCCCGTCTCGGCCTCCCAAAGTGCTGGGATTACAGGCTTGAGGAAACCATCATTCTTGGCAATCTATCACAAGAACAGAAAACCAAACACCGCATGTTCTCACTCATAGGTGGGAACTGAACAATGAGATCACTTGGACTCAGGAAGGGGAACATCACACACAGGGGCCTGTCATGTGGAGGGGGGAGGGGGGAGGGATTGCATTGGGAGTTATACTTGATGTAAATGACAAGTTGATGGGTGCAGCACACCAACATGGCACAAGTATACATATGTAACAAACCTGCACGTTATGCACATGTACCCTACAACTTAAAGTATAATAATAATAAATAAATTAAAAAAAAAAGAAAAAGATGTCGTTAATATTCAATTGTATGTACTTAATTATGAACTAATATCTGATTGAAAAGAAAACATTTCTGCCCAGGGTTTTCATCCAGGGAAATATGAGAATCATGGAACCTTAGAGCTGGTAAGATTCCTGTCCAAATTTCTCATTCTGTATATTAGAAATAGTCACAGAGTGAAATGACTGTGAAAGTCATAGTTACTTCATAGTAAAGACTGAGATGTAAAACACCTGATTTTTAAGAAGTGGTATAGTAATTGTTATATTTTAAGATTTTATCACTTCTTTTTGAAAGTATATATGTACACACCTATATTCCTTTATCCAAGAATGTCCCACATCTCTTTTGTCACAGTACAAAGAAGAGAAAAACAAACCTTTGCAAAGTGACTGCTCTGGACTAGGCATCCTGCTTGATATTTCCATGCATGTGTTACTTACTTTTGGAGCAGGCGAAGAAACAGGTGCTTTCACTATGTAAGGGAATTTCCTCCTGGTCAAAAAGCCGCTGTGGTAGGATGGGAACCAAGAGAGGGCGAGATTCAAGTCCACATTGCTCTCATTATGAAGCCTATGCCTTTCCTTCCCTATCACACTGATGCTTTTTAGAAACTTATGTATTCTGTACAGACACATGAAAAAATGCTCATCATCACTGGTCATCAGAGAAATGCAAATCAAAACCACAATGAGATACCATCTCACGCCAGTCAGAATGGCAATCATTAAAAAGTCAGGAAACAACAGGTGCTGGAGAGGATGTGGAGAAATAGGAACACTTTTACACTGTTGGTGGGACTATAAACTAGTTCAACCATTGTGGAAGACAGTGTGGCGATTCCTCAAGGATCTAGAACTAGAAATACCATATGACCCAGCCATCCCATTTCGGGGTATCTACCCAAACGATTATAAATCATGCTGCTATAAAGACACATGCACACGTATGTTTATTGCAGCACTATCCACAATAGCAAAGACTTGGAACCAACCCAAATCTCCATGAATGACAGACTGGATTAAGAAAATGTGGCACATATACACCCCGGAATATAATGCAGCCACAAAAAAGGATGAGTTCATGTCTTTTGTAGGGACATGGATGATGCTGGAAACCATCATTCTCAGCAAACTATCGCAAGAACAGAAAACCAAACACTGCATGTTCTCACTCATAGGTGGGAACTGAACAATGAGATCACTTGGACACAGGAAGGGGAACATCACACAGCAGGGCCTGTCATGGGGTGGAGGGAGGGGGGAGGGATAGCATTAGGAGATATACCTAATGTAAATGACGAGTTAATGGGTGCAGCACACCAACATGGCACATGTATACATATGTAACAAACCTGCACGTTGTGCACATGTACCCTAGAACTTAAAGTATAAAAAAAAAATGTAGACTGATCTGATATTAAATTCTGCTTCCACTACTTAAATTGTAACTGGGGATTTGCTAAACTCAGATTACTCATCCTTAAGGTGATAGATGTATTTGAATTCACCTGATATTATTTAATGTAAGTACAGTACTTGGCATAGACACTCTCACATAGCACTTGCTCAGTTAGTGCAATTATTGTTGTTGTGTCTATTGTTGTCAACTATTATTTCCATCTAAAATGTGGTGAGTTAGGGCAGTTATTAAGTAACTTACTCAAATTGTGTATTTTAGAAGAGTGTATGTTAGAATTTCTTTACAAGTTACAGTGGCACAAATCTCTGCATAAAATATTACATTCACTGAATTCTTGTAAACTGACTAGACTGGATAGTACCTTTTTGGGTATATGCTTAAATAATGCTGCTATATTTCTTTCATTATTATTATTATTATTATTATTATTTGAGATGGAGTCTCACTCTGTTGCCCAGGCTGGAGTGCAGTGGCGTGATCTCGGCTCACTGCAACCTCCGTCTCCTGGGTTCAAGTCATTCTCCTGCCTCAGCCTCCTGAGTAGCTGGGACTACAGGTGCGTGCCACCATGCCCGACTAATTTTTTGTATTTTTAGCAGAGATGGGGTTTCACCATTCTAGCGAGGCTGGTCTCAAACTCCTGACCTCATGATCTGCCCGCCTTGGCCTCCCAAAGTGCTGGGATTACAGGTGTGAGCCACCGCGCCCGGCCCCGCTATATTTCTTTAAACTAGGGTTTTTGTTCTAGAACAGACTGAGTAACAATCTGTATTTCATAGCAAATCATATATTCTTAAAATATTTTATAGATAAACTACAGCGTATAACCAAACTCCTTCAAAAAGTATTAATTAAAAAATACTAAAATATTTCTTAATTTAAGATATCATGCTGAAAATTCTTTTTTGTTGTTGCTCCATAAAAGTTCAAGAAAAAAACACTTATTTGGCTATATGCATGTAGTATCATGAGTAAAATTAATAGTTAATCTGTGTTAATGTTAGCTATGGTTTGAATGTGTATCCCATCCAAAACTCATGATAGAATTTAATTGCCATTGTAACATATGTAACACCTCACATACTAAGAGTTGATACCTTGAAGAAATGATTAGATCATTTCATGGGTGGGATTGGTACCTTAATATGGGAGTGAGTTCTGTCCCCTCTTGCTCTCTTTCTCTCTCTTTCACCCTCTCTTTGCCCTTCTGTTATGTGATAACTCAGCAAGAAGACCCTTGACAAATGCAGGCACCTTTGTCTTGGATGTTCTAGCTATGAGAAATAAATTGGCTCATTATAAATTACTCAGTGATACGGTTTGGTGGTATCCCCACCCAAATATCACCTTGAATTGTGGTTGCCATAATCCCGACATGGCATGGGAGGTCATTGAATCATGGGGGTGGTTACCCCCATGCTGCTCTTCTCATGATAGTGAGTGAGTTCTCACGAAATCTGATGGTTTTACAAGTGATTTTCCCCCTTTTGCTCGGCACTTCTCTGTCTGCCGTCATGTGAAGAATGACATACTTGCTTCTCTTTCCACCATGACTGTAAGCTTCCTGAGGCCTCCCCTGCCATGAAGAACTCTGAGTCAATTCAACCTCTTTTCTTTATAAATTACCCGGTCTCGGGCAGTTCTTTATGGCAGTGTGAGAGCAGACTAATACACCCAGTCTGTGTTATTCTGTTATAGTCGTACAGAACAGATGAAGAAATCAGTACAAACTGAAATAAAATGACCTACTGCTGAGAGACAAAATCTTCTTATTCTAAGCATAATTGCCTCAAAAAACTATATTTCATCATTTCTACATCACTGGAATGTCAGACTGTATTCAGTGAGTCTCACTGTAAAAGTCATACTTAGATAAGTGGAGAACTCTAACACTTATCCATGTAAACAAAAAAGATGAGTTTCCAAATGTGTGTGTGTGTGTGTGTGTGTGTGTGTGTGCTCTTTTGCCCAGGCTGGAGTGCAGTGGCATGATCTCAGCTCACTGCAACTTCCGCCTCCCATATTCCAGTGATTTTCCTGCCTCAGCCTCCCAAGTAGCTGGGATTACAGGCGAGAACCACCACACCCAGCTAATTTTTGTATTTTTAGTAGAGACAGGGTTTCACCATGTTGGCCAGGCTGGTCTTGAACCCTTGACCTCGTGATCCACCCACCTCGGCCTCCCAAAGTGCTGGAATTAAAGGCATGAGCCACCGCGCCCAACCCAGAAATATATTTTTAAGTTACTTTTAATAACCTCTGGTGGTTCATAATTTTATTTCTTCTTTCCTCACTTATATTTATTGTATAAGCTGTGAATTTAAGTAAAGAGATGACCCTACCAAGGCATAAAATTATAAAGGATTTATGCTTGGGATCATAATGCTTGACAAGCACTACTTCACCTAACTACAAGGACACAAAACATTTAATTTGAAAGTCACTGTCCTTGAGAGTCAACTTTCTCCTCAGGCTTTGCAGTAATAACTTACTTTTATGTGTTTATGTTGGAAACACTTATATTTACAATGCATATGTAGACGCGTAAAAAACTAAACATATTAAGAGTATGGATGTAAGAGGCACATTCTAATTTTACATGATAAACAGAAAAAGAGACAACTAGAATGGGAACTAGAATATTTAAAAAAGAAATATTCTGATAGGTTTTGTATGCAGAGTTGTCTCTGGAGACAAGCAAGTTAGTCACTTCAGAAATATTTTAGAACTAGTATTTATCGAATCTGATTTTATTATGAAATACAAAGATAAATTAGTTCATCCTCATGGATTAAAGACTATGTGTGTTTATATTTGTGAGGAGAGGAGAGAAGGATGAAAACAGAGAGAAACGAAGAGAAAAAGAGGCAGGGAAGCAGAGGAGGGCGAAAGGGTGCTATAGAGTTGATAATTCTAACGCATTACTATAGAGCTGATAATTCTAAGACGCATATATTCATGAATACATCTTCTTTTTTTTTTTTTTTTTTTTTGAGACGGAGTCTCCCTCTGTGGCCCAGGCCGGAGTGAGCGGCGCCATCTTGGCTCCCTGCAAGCTCCGCCCCCCGGGTTCCCGCCATTCTCCTGCCTCAGCCTCCCGAGGAGCTGGGACCACAGGCGGCGCCACCGCGCCCGGCTAGTTTTTGTATTTTTAGTAGAGACGGGGTTTCACCGTGTTAGCCAGGATGGTCTCCATCTCCTGACCTTGTGATCCGCCCACATTGGCCTCCCAAAGCGCTGGGATTACAGGCGTGAGCCACCGCGCCCGGCCATGAATACATCTTCTTATTGGACATATTACAAAGAGAAGATTGGGAGATTCTGCCATATTAGTTAATATAAATTAGTTTATTCGTCGACCTCATTGATGAGCTTGCAGAGTGACAGATACTATTTATTAACTTAAACGTACTGATGCTTTAGTATTAAACATAGGTGAATCTGCATTGGAGTCTAGGTCACTATCAGAAAGGGCAATGGGACTTTCTGGGATCACATGCTTTCCCTGGTTCTGAAGTATCTCAATCTTTTTTCATTCGTTTTGTACCTAAGTCTTACTATAACGTGGAGAGGTGGCGCTCAAACAAGAACAGTGGTTAAAATGAAACATGTTGTAAACTAATAATGTTAGTACTTGTTTTAAGTAACAAGTTTTGGAGTCAAAGAAGAAGAAAATTTAAATTTTTTTTTTTTTTTTTGCCATCACTTAATCAGTCATTCTCAGGTTTTACTTCTTTTTGGCTATTTTTTTTTTGCTTTTATTTGAATGATTGGTTCATTTTCACATTAACATAAAGATAAGTAGGCTTATTTTAGATAATCTATAAAAACCTCTTTCAGAATGATGAACCACCTACCAGTAGCAGTGGCTATCCAAGATGCTAGCAATAAAAGAAATATTTGTAACACTTTGTATAGGTATAAAGTTTACCAAGTGTTTCAAAGTACATCCTTGATTCAGCATCGAAAAAAACTGTGAAAGCAGCAAGAGGACTTGCTATTATTTCCAGTTCACTGTTTGTGAAACTGAAGCTTCCAGCTATAAAGAAATCTGCTTGTCCAGCATCTTCAAACCTTCAGGTAACATATCTAGGACTAGAATCCAAGTTGCTATACTCTACGTTTAGTATTCTCTCAACTACTTCACATTACTTATAGAGACAAGTAATAAAATTAATGCAATTGTCCTCCCTCCCTTCCTTCTTTCTGTTTGTATTTTTAAAGGATATATTTATTATCATTGGTTCATCATTTGGTTTACTCATTTATCCAACATCTCTTTTGTACCAGGTAGCACAAAAGGTGCTCAATAAAATAAAACGTTGAGTCAAACACAAGTCTAAGCTGCATCCAGAACAATGAGTAGTCATTCTTAAAGATAAAGTGGGGGATGAGGAGGAAGCAGTTATCATCTATGATAATGGTCTCAATTACAGTGTAATTCAGTCTTGCTACATCATAGTCTATTATGAGTTCATAATCTCTCAACTAGAATATGGGGAATTATACAAAATTGGAAGACATAATTTATCTTTGCTGCAATATATAAACCAGGGTTGTCTCTGGAAATGTGTCATGGTTCTGAGCAATGTCTATTATATCTATGGCAATAAAAAAGAAAGAAGTGAAGAGAACCCACAGTTCTAGGCAGAGGGGAAATGTGTATTTAAAGTGTTGGAGTGTCTTGAATATTCCCTTTGGCAGCCAACAGAGGTAAAATGTTGATGTGCCATTGTGGTTCCCTTGAACCACTACTTCAAGGTTTATGCCAGTAAAGTGGAAACGATCTTTGAGAAATTACCTAAGACATATTCTTACTTCAGTAAGCACTATCCTTAAACTCCTCCAGCAATATGACAGTCAATTCCAATTTTAACCACATCTAAAAAAGATTGTGTAAAATTCAATAGTAGCCGTTTCCAATTGTAGTATAAATAATTCCTTGCAATTTCCTTATTACTATCTTTAATCATTTAACTTCACCCAGAGTCAAATTTCTTTCCTTTTAATCTCAGTGTAAATAGAAAAGCAAAGATCCATCCTTTTCTGTAGAACCGACAATCATATTTACATTAATGTTCCATGTTAATTTTCAAATATAAGAAGGACTTGCAGGTAAGTATTGATTTTTATGTTTTGCGTATAGACAAAGTATGAAATAGATATGAGAGATACTAAATAGGTCTTACTATTTCATATCTGAAAGCCCTTGCCTTTCCAAAAATGTAAGCAAGATTATAAGCATTGGTTTTTAGTTATATAAAAGATAAACGTGCTTGTTGAAATAATGGATTAATTTACTCATTCATTTACTGAGTATTTTTTTTATATTTAACCATAACTTACTGAATGTGTGTATGTGCTAGAAAGAGTATGTGTAAGTGAGACAATAAGTAGATAAACCTTGATGTGATCATCCATTCAGAAGTTCACCATCTAGTGGGAGATTTTGGTTTACATATATTTGTATTAGATTCGACCATTCAGAAGGAACAAGTAACCCTTGAAGGAGATACCAAGAAGCAATGGAAGAGAAGAAAGAGCTTCAAGAAGTGAGACGTCAACATTGTAAAACTTCATGTGTTTATTTATTTATTTTTATTTTTAATTTGTATGGGTACCTAGTAGGTGTACATATTTGTGAGGTACATGAGACGTTTTGATACAGGCACACAATGTGTAATAACCACATTACAGTTAATGGGGTATCCCTCACTACAAGCATTTACCATTACTTCGTGTTACAAACATTTCAATTATACTCTTTTAGTTGTTTTTAAAAGTATAATACAATATTGTTGACTGTAATCATCCTGTTGTACTATCAAATACTAGATCTTATTAATTCTAACTACATTTTTGTGCCCATTAACCATCCCCACCTCCTCCCCAACGAGATAACAGTCATTTCAATGTTTTTATGAAGCACATAATATTAAACAAATCTCTGATTTGAATTACTGCCAACAAAAGGCTACTAGGTTAACGAAACAGTGTGTGGAGTGTCTGAGTATAGGTGTGTGACCGTTTTATATGTGTCTATACTCAGTACATGATTTCAGTCGTCTGATTTACCGTGGAGACTCAGGGCTGCGTGTTGCCTTACCAGTAAACAAACTAAAGAGGCGGTCAACTTCCAATTTATGCTCTAAAAAACTATTAAATTGAAGAGAGGAGGAAATGATCATCAATAATATTGTCTTTTATTATGGACTGAATTGTGTACCTTAAAATTCCTATATTGAACCCTAATTCAAACGTGACTTTATTTGAAGGTAGTTAAGGTTAAAGGAGGTCTTAACTGTGGGGCCCTAATCCAGTGAGATTAATTCTTAGAAGAAGAGGAAGAGACACTGAGGATCTTTCTTTTCCTGTGCGTGAACGGAGGAAAGACCATGTGAGGGTGCAACAAGAGGGTGGCCATCTGCAAGTGAGAAGGAGACGCCTCACGAGAAACTACACGACTGGCATAGTGACACTGAATTTCCATTCTCCAGAAATGTGAGAAAATACAATTGTGTAGTTAAACTACCCAGCCTATGGTATTTTGTTATGACAGCCCAGGTTAACTGATATGCTTTGCTAAAAGAAATTCCAACAGGTAGCTAGCTTATAGCATCTTTCCTCCCCTGCCTTCCCCTTCCCTTTCTTTGCTCTGCTGCCCAGCATTGGGTACGGTGGCACAATTACGGCTCGCTGTAGCCTGGAACTCCTGGAATCAAGCGATCCTCCCACCTCAGTCTCCTGAGTAACTGAGACTACAGGCACACACCACCGTGCCTGGATAATTCATGTATATGCGTGCACGTTTAGCGATCAGGTCTCACCACGTTGCTCAGGGTGGTCACTTACAGCTTTTTCTTAATGGTGACTGGTCATATGTGTTAGGCCCTTGCCACATCTCTGGTCGTGCATTTCGAGCTTTTGTGAGTATAATCTCATTGAATTCTCAGGTCAGTGTCAGGATAGCCACTTCTGTGGAGCACAGCACAGCTGTGAGGTACAGGAAGATGTAGTAATGTGGATGTAGGTACAAAGGTCAGCTAGTTAGTGAGTAATTGTTTTTAGGGTGAAGATTATAAAGGTGAAGAAATTTAATTTTGATATTAAACACATATTTGCTTAAGCATTAAGAATCATTAAAATATTCTAACATTATATTGTAATCCCATGTTTATCATATATAAGCAAACAAAAATACTAGTCTAATAGAGTTTAAAATAACTATTGATAAAAGTTAATTTATAAAGCTTATCACTTGCTATAATTTCATATTGAAAGAAACATTAAACATATTAGAAGATAAATATGACAAAGGTGATTAAAATATAGGTATGAAATTTAATGTTTGATGGCATAATTAAATTGCAAAAGACTTAGTGACGATTTAACGGGCCAATTCGATGAACACAACACTACAATTTAAAACCTACAGCATCCCAAAATAGAGTTGCTAGTGATGAAAAAGGAAATATCCACGAATGTGAAGGCTTGAAATGTAATAAGGGCCCACATGAGTTAGTGATAGCTATCATAAAAATCTGGCAGGGCATTCTATTTATAATTTGTAATAAAAGTGTCACACATTGAATTTATAAAATCATTTATCTTAAAAAATAAATCTATTTGCCAAGGGCAAGTTAATAACCTCTCCAGTTCATTTGAATATATGGACAAAGAGATGGTTTGACTAATAGAGCATTATAAGACGTGTGTTGAGAAATGCATAGGACGCTGTGAAAATGGAAACATCACTCAAAATGGTTTTATGCTGTGAATGAGCAGCAGGGACACTTTCTACATCATCTGAAATACAAATCAATATTGTTAGCCATCAACCTAAGGAACACACACACAGGGAAAATTGTGTTCAAGTGTTCCATTTTCAGAAACAATTAAAAATATTTCAGTTTAAGTACCAAAAGAACATGTGGATATTTGAAATATCTAATTGAATGCACAGCCATTTCCTAAGGATTAGAGTCATTTACTTATTTGAGAGATCTAAGGGAAGAAAATGTTACTTAATCCATGGGGTTTTACAGATACTCAGAAACGTAAACGTACACAATTTTAAAGAAACTATTCTTTGAAATATCACAAAAGTTTGGTAGAAAAATAGAAATCAACAGTCATTCACTGTTTAAAATAACTCGGACGATTCCTATCATTGACGGGCCCAAGCCCCAGCCGTCATAATGAGACGGGACAAATCACTTAGCCTTTCTGTGCTTCGTTCCTTTCAGAATGTTCATAAGAAATCCCCAGTGTTACTCCGTGTGACCCCTGGAAATACAAACATACTCTTGGATGTAGACTCTCGGGAACGTTTACCTACATAGTTTTTCCAAAGGTATTTACTGTTCTATAAAGAGAGAGAACATGTAAGGTACAAAACTTCTCTTATTTAGAACAGAGGCAGCAAAATTTTATTAAAGGGCAGATACTTTACCCTGTGTAATATGAGAGTAGTTACAGACAATACATAAATTAGTGGAAGTGGCTTTGTGCTAGAATAACTTTATTTAGAGTAACAGGCAGGGGGCATAATTCGGTCAATGGATAATAATTTGTCAACCCCTGATTTTGGGGGAAAAAAGTTTTCTATATTCTCTTTCTCTATTTTCCCTAAAATAATCCTTTAAAACTTGCATTTACATTAAAAGGATCATGCTCCGTGATGGAATGGGATTTATCTCTGGGCGGCAGGAATAGTTCAGCATATGCAGATCAATCAGTGTGATATAGCACATTGAGGGAATAAAGGACAAAACATGTAAACATCTCAATAAAAGCAGAAAAGGCAATTTGACACAGTTCAACATCCTTCTGTATTTCCTTCATATTTTATCCTTTTGGTTGAAAACCTTCCATTTCCAGCATCTTATATTCAGTCTTCTCATTGAAGAGGTGAAATTGTATTCTTGAAGACTTTCCTATTGAAGAGCTTATTTACCCTAACTTCGATCATTTCATAAACTCACCGATCCCTTCTAAGGCTGTTTCCTTGTTACTTTTAAAGTAATGAAACAGAAAATCATGTAAGTTAAAGAACTTGAACAGGCAAATCTGTTTAAAAAAACTGGTTCTGTTAAAGATACAGTAAATTCTTTTATGCAAATAGCAATTCTTTTGGCGCTGCTTTGTTCAGCCTCTAGCTCTGACTTCTTTCCTGTGTAACTGTGAGTTCAGCATCTTCATGTTCCTTTCGGTACAATGGGAATCATAACAGCATCCACCTCATGAACTTACTGTAATGCTTACACGAGCTAATATAACACTTTGCAGGTGCTCAAAATATGGAAGGTTTACAATACAAAACAGTTCCAGTTTTCAACTCTGAAGCTGAAGAAATTGAGCTGAGTGATTTTTCTGGCACCGTCTACCACTATGAATGTATAACTATTTCATCTAGTGGTGACAAGAGAAGGAAGCAGAAGGGAGCTCCTATTACTATCATAGTTGTTTAAATTAATAAATGTCTCGAGCCTTTGAATAACTTAAGTCTAGTTGAAGATACTTTTATGAAACATACTACAGTTCAACAGAAACAAATATATTATCACAAGTTAATATTAAAACAGATCAACATGAAGTAGAAGTAGATCGATTAGGAAAGGCTGAGGACACCTAGACGAAGATGGGTGGTTTGTATTAGATCCTAAAGGAGAATACAGTCTTTCGCCGGCAGCATGTTGGAGAAGAGGACTGACCGAGGGGCATGGATCAAGCAAAGGCTCTGAAGCAGAAAAAGCACCCAGGGACTTGCTTGCCTGCAGGCTTCAGCCTGCCTGAGAGATGAGGATGTCTGTTGACAGCAGGAGGGCTCAGATGTAAGGCCGTAACAACTGACTAGAAAATACATTTTTAAAAATTGTTTATTTTCTTTAGATAGCATATTTGCCTAGTGTTTCAACACAAGGTGGTATTTTCTTCCCTCGAGTAAAGAAGTTTATGGAAAAATCTTTCATGGGGAGGAAAGTATATAGAGAAGACATTAAGTACCATTTTGAAAGGCAAGTGAGGTGGGAACAAATGTGGTCAGCTTTCTGGATTATAAATGGAGAGATCAGCGTTCTCATGTAAAGTAAAAGCCCCTGAAGTCATTCGTGAGGCCCTGAGAAGAGCAGAGTGTGGGCCACACGGGGACGAGAGCGGTGTGGGCTACACGGGGACGAGAGCGGTGTGGGCCACACGGGGACGAGAGCAGTGTGGGCTACACGGGGACAAGAGCGGTGTGGGCTACTACTACATGGGGACAAGAGCGGTGTGGGCTACTACTACACGGGCACAAGAGCATTAAAATCTATTCCAGAGTCTATCTTATGTCACCCTAAAACCTCAAACCAGTAAAACATCATCTTTGGGTTTCAGTTTGAACCTCAGAAAGTGACAAAATTGAATCAAGTGATTTTTCTGGTACTTTTGACTGTGAATCTGTAACTATTTCATCAAGTTGTGACAAGGGAAGAAAGCAGAAGAGGGTTTAGAACCAAAAGTCTGACTGCACGCACCATTTTATAGGAAAGGAAACTTATATATCATAATTTTAATTATTTAAGGAAGCAAGAGACGTACATTTTAATGGATTCATGTTACATTTTCCAGGCAAGAAAATATACTATAAAGTAGGAGCTATAATTATGAGGAAAGGTGCACGGATATTAAGTTGCAGAAATTTTTTATTGTGTTATGGAAGTCTGGAAGACCACCAAGGGGAAAAAAAAACTAGAGAAAATACCTGAATATTGAAAAGTCATTGTTGGGTACTATTACTTTGTAATTATGGCTGTAACTAATATTTTAGTTCTTTTTATTTTTTAATTTTAAGTTCTGAGATACAAGTGCAGAACGTGCAGGTTTGTTACACAGGTAGACCTGCGTCACGGTGGTTTGCTGCACCCATCAACCCGTCATCTAGGTTTTAAGTCCCACATGCATTAGGTATTTGTCCTAAAGCTCTCTCTCCTCTGGCTCCTCATCCCCTGAAACGCCTCAGAGTGTGATGTTCCCCTCCCTGTGACCATGTGTTCTCATTGTTCAACTCCCACTTATGAGTGAGAACATGTGGTGTTTGATTTTCTGTTCCTCTGTTAGTTTGCTGACAATGATGGCTTCCAACTTCATTCATGTCCTTGCAAAGGACATGAACTCATCCTTTTATATGGCTGCATAGTATTCCATGGTGTATATGTGCCACATTTTCTTTATCCAGTCTATAATTGATGGGCATTTGGGTTGGTTCCAAGTCTTTGCTGTTGTAAATAGTACTGCAATAAACATACATGTGCATGTGTCTTTATAGTAGAATGATTTATAATCCTTTGGGTATATACCCACGATGGGATTGCTGGGTCAGTGCTTTATCATGAATTATCCCATTTTGTCATCGCAATAAAACTGTAAAGTGGAACTTATTTCATGAAAGTTTTCATTACTTGTTCAAATTCATGAAACCTAGATCTTTTGAATTCCAATCCAGTAGCCCTTCTCAAATTGGTTAAGAAATATTGTGCGGGGCCAAGCAGGGTGGCTCACACCTGTAATCCAGGCCCTTTGGGAGGTCAAGGCAGGAGGATCCCTTGAGTCCAGAAGTTTGAGATCAACCTAGGCAACACAGCAAGACCCTGTACCTATACTTTTTTTTAATTAGCTAGGTACAGTGGTGCATGCCTATAGTCCTAGCTATTTGAGAGGCAAAGGTGGATCGCCTGAGCCCAGGAGTTCCAAGCTGCAGTGACCCATGATCGTGCCACCGCACCACTCCAACCTGAGTGACAGAGCAAGACCCTTCCACAAAGAAAGGAATATTGTGCCATGATTGAACAGTGCTTGTTGATGATTTTTGCCACTGTGGGAAATTTATTTAGAAAGAGGAGAAGCAAGCACTTTAGTATTACAGTTAAGTAGTAACCAGGAGAACAGTGCTTACCGAGGGCTGGGAATGTGGTTGCATGGATGATTGAAATATAACATTTAGGAGATTTCTTTCTTTTTTTTTTTTTTTGATTTAGTAAAGTTTTATTTTTCCAAATGTACAATTGGTTGGACCTATTCATGCATCTTCACCAGCAGCTGGAGCATCTCCGCCCTTGGTATTTCTGGTGTAAATTACTTGAGCTCTGTGCTTTGAAACCAGTTTGATAAGTCCTTTTTAGGAGATTTCTTGGGTCTACCAATCCTATCTGGTACTGGTGACCTAGGGCATACTGAGTTTGGCATGCAGAGACGGTTTGTGTGATGTGGTTGCTGCTGCTCTAAAGTAGTTCCCAATATTTAACAGCCAAGAGATTTTATATAAAAACTTGAATTTCCAACTTTTTAAATTTTTAGAAGATTTGGAACCAGTTTGCTAGAAGTATGCAGTAGCTGTGCCCTACCAAGCACAATAGCTCTGTAGTTAGCCCAAAGTCCGGATTATTCTCCATTGTTTCTTAAACTTGATCTTGTTACATTTCTGTTCCCTTTTATGACCCCTGGAAACATCTGAGTTTGTAATACATTTTTAGAGCCTAAGATTCTTGAAGACTATCAGGGAATATACTTTTTCTCAATTTTGCCTGCAATAAGTTTACATTTTTCAAATATTACATGTGGGAGGTTAGAAAAGGTGGGAGGTTAGAAAAGCTATCATCTGGCTTTAGGGACAACCCCAAGTATGTAAGTAGGGAGACCAAAAGTTATAAAATGGAGAGTAAAGGAGTAGTCCAGAAAAATAAGACCCAAGGTTCTACTAAAGCCAGAAACTCAGCTGTGTCAAAGTCAATGAAAACAACCTTTTCCATTTTACATACTTTTGTTGTTTTCTTAGTCCAGAAAAACTTTATCTCTGTCCTTTGAAAAAGTAGAGAGTGCACTGAAATTCAATTTTTTAAATGTGATATCTACCTTTTGGCATTATCTCAGAGTGAAATCACCTAGTAAATGAATTGATGGGGAAAAAAAGCAAAGCTCATTAAATTTTATGTATGTCACCAAATACTCATATTCTATCATACTAACTACATTATAATATTTAATAAGTATTAAGTGTTCTGGACTTAGCTTTTAAATACAATAGTCTAGTTTACTGAAGTATAAAATATAAGGCAACATAGGAGAATTATATGCAAAGGTAAGAGAGACTGAAGTAGAAAATCATTTTTACTACATTTGCATAGCTCTGTTGATTAGAACAAGGTGACAATTCCCCTTTCACCACGTGACAGGCTCCAAATGTGACAAGCATGCTCTGCATAAAGACAAATGAATAAAAATAATTTCTAAAGGTATCTTTGTATTTCAATGAGCATTCTATACATCTCCTCCAAAAATCATATTTAACGTGTATCTAAAAGAAAGCTACCTGTTCTATAAAATACTTTCATATCATTTTCTTCACCAATTATATAATGGTCTTTCTCAAGTACTACCTACTATATCTATAAAATAAAAACAGTATACCAGGAATTGCTATTTTAAATAGAATATATCAAGTAAATCATACATGAAAAATACATTCTAATACATACAATCTACTAAAAAAATATATGCACAGTATTTTTTCTACTGTGAGGTGAGAGCTTATTTAATATAGAACCAAACAGAACAATTAAAATAATTTTAGACGTATTTATATTCTTTTATGTTAAATTTTTTCATTAATTTAATTTACATCTGATTAAATAGATTTTAAATTGTATTTCATCTCTTAGAGTCAACTTGGGCATGTTGGAGATGGGGTGTTTGTTATACAACAAAATAACATAACTGCATATTAAATCCAAATTGTGAACATAACTTTAAACTCTGACAGCAAGTATAGTTCTGAAAAAAAAAATGGTACATAGTATTATCTGATGAAGAAAAATTTGTGCCACCCTTCTAAAATCACAAAAGAAATTAAAATTTTATTTCCAAAAACTGCCACAGGACTCTACAGGTAAATAAGGAATTCAAGGAGGGGTCGGTTCTCTTCCACCACTTCAAACAGAACAGCTCTCTTTATATTAGAATTCATAGGAAGCTTTCATTTATACACACAAACATACACACACAAAATTTAGTTTAAAAGAAAAATTGGAGCACAACTAAGCTTCTGTTGAAACTCAAGAAATTCAGACGTAAAGTTGAATTAAATCCCGAGATCATACAATCATCTAGTTGTTCCTTCCCCAACTCCCAATTCAGTACCTTTCATACTATATGACATTGCAAAAATTAGTCTCGAGGCCCTACATTTTTTCTATACTCACTTTCAATATTTCCTTATATCCTATTTTATGAAAATTGCGGGAAAAAAAATGGAAATAGGAAAAAAATATATGAGGTTCTTTCTAGTGTGCCATTCAGGTTTATTGCTATCTTTCACTGTTTTTGAGCTACTTCATAACTCAGTGAGATGTAGAACACTAACAGAAATGCAAATTGTGTGTGATGGTAAATTCATTTCATCATTACTGTGTGATCCTTTAAAATTGTTTTTGAACTAATTGTGCTCTCTTACTGGTTCATTCATTCATTAATGAATTAAAAACTTTGATATAGGTCTGTTTTATATTTGTACAAATCCTGATTTTATCTTTAAAAAATGCATATTTGACACTATGGGTTTTTTAATCCATTCTATTTGGATTCATACCCTCACCTCTCACATGAAAATGATCTTGAAATATTTCCAAATCCACATATTAATCAAAGCAAAGATCTATGTTTAGTCTTCCTCAAATCTGACCTCTGTAGATGTTGGTGATAGGACTGGTCATTGTAGAGAATTATTTTCTCTTTTGACTTAGAGAACATGAGTTTTTATTATTTTCTTTTCTACTTCCATGGGCACTACCTCCCATACTAAATAGCATCAGTCCTATGTGATTCATATAAATTAGACTAAATGTGCACCTTTTGCATTTACTAAAGTGACCACATCTGTCTAGCACCTTCCACAAGGTCATGTGGATCTCATGCGTCAGCACTGGGGTTCCACACACACCTATGCTTGCTCCTCATCTGGACCAGCGTTGCACTTTTCTGCACGGTGACACTTTCTATGGTTTCAACTATATATAAAAACTGGCAAATGTGTTTTCTAGGTCTGGACATTTTTAGGAATCCAGAATAATCTTATCATTTATTTTTATCAATAAAGATCTCTGTTGTCTACCATTTCAATTTCATACCAGCCTGTCATAAACTGTGAAAAGTCTAAGTTTCACCCTGCTTACAAGTTTGTCAGTTAGACTCCTGGGTCAGAAACAAGGGACGTTATCACCCAGGTTTAGCAGGCAGCACAAGCTTCCTGTTCACTGGGGTTTTCCTTGTTGACCAAGTCACGTGGGAGGAGGTGTGAACGCAGGCCCAGAGGGACGCCTGTTCACAGTGAGTCTGCATCACAGCTAAGGAGCCCAAAGCGTAGGGAACCTCCATGTCTTATAAGGACTGAAAGCAAAGCTTCTGTACATTTGTCTCAGAGAGGGACATTATCTTTACTCTACTGAACAGTAAACAAACCTACTTTCTTCTGTTCAGGAGGAAAACACTCTAACTTTCTAGGCTGCCTATCTTAGAAACATAGGCTACAACGAGTGTCACCAGGGCCTCTGCGTACAAGATGTATGGACACGTGAGAATCTATACAGAATTGATTCTCAAACAGATACATCCAAATAAGTATTTGGATTTGAATAAACATTTGTGAGCTTTCTGTAACTGCCCCCCCTTTATTTCTTTCCTCTTGTATCTGCCCAGAAGCACGCAGTGAATAAACGTTACACTTCATACATAAGGAACTAAGTGCAGAGAATTAAATAAATTGTTAATGACTAACATTGATGAGGAGGTGGAGATTAGAATTAATTTACTATAATTTCTGATCCCAAGTTCTTTTAGTTGGATCTTATGACATGCTTTCTCTCCTATTTTTCCTGAAATAAGAATATTTTTAAAAAACAAAAACAAAACAAAACAAAAAACACCAACAGCCAAGAAAACAAAGCACACTGAGATTAGGTCGCCCTAACTGCATCTAAAATGAGAACTATCTAACCTTTACAAAAATAATACTCAGTCTTAGTCAACAGAGAAGGAAATGTGTCTGAAATGATGTTCTTAGTCTTTTTATCCAAAATCATGACCATTAGGGGCAAAGAAAAGTTGATAAAATGTGATGACTTTTCTCTCCAAAATAAAGGAAACAATAGTCATTGCTGAAAAATTCCAAGCCTACATTACAGCTTACACTCAATTACAGTCAAACATTTATTAGTAGAAAAAAATAAGGGGGAAATAAATTAAAGTAGGTCATCTGAATTAGGTAGAGCTGTTCAGAAAAATAATTTTTGGGGAGTATATTCAGTTATATGTTGAGAATAATCTGTGGTGAGGAAGATGAATCAAACAAGAAAACTAAAGTAAACTACACATTTTAGAAAAATATCTGAAAATTTAAAAAAGGAGATGAAGGAATGATCAATGAACAGAGCAAAGTTAGATACAATAACAACAGAACCATGAAAGAAAAAGGTACATTTGCAAATAACATTATGAATAACCACAGATCGCTATATTTCATATTTGAAATTGTTAATACAATTTTCTTTTGTTAAGGCGACATTTATAAAGTATTATAAGTTACGTAAAAGTTTAAATCATTTTCTGTCACTCAGTAAATGTCACATTTAAATTGATTTTTTAAATGTAAGAACGTAACATTGCTTTGCTTTCTGAAACTGAAACTTCTTTAAAACAGTTACGTGTTAATATAAAGTTGGATAAAATGTATTGCTTTTGAGGATTAGTGATGTAGAAAAAAAAAGAACCTAGAATAAGCATTAATGTGAACATCAAATATCAAATACACAGATCAAAGAATATTAAAATGGATCCAAATTGAAATCATGCTTATATCTTACAAAGACAATCATAAAATGGAGAAACTTTTATATCCAAGAAAAAAAGTGTCTAGTTTTGATAAGAAGCTTGGTATAAAAGAAGAGGCAACTTTTGCTGTAGTTGTATGTTAGGATTAAAAAAACTAAAAGGGTACGAATTTGAGATTAGTGGATGATGAGAGAAAAAACAGAAAATATGACTTTCCACAAAAATTTCCAAGAGAGTTAATAAAATATACCAAGTGTTGAAATATGTGAAACGTTTTTGTCTGTTTTCCAATGGCACAGGCATAAATTTAAAATGAAAAATTTCTTTCAAACATTTCTTTATCTTTCCCCCACTCCATAACCCTTTATTTGATGACTTAGGAACATACAGAGGATGCATTGACATAAGTGAGAGAAAGGAACTGCGCACTATGAAATGCACTATATAGTAGTGACCAGCACATACAATGTGGAAAGTACAGAAATAACTGTGTGCATTTGCTGGCAATTTCCTTGGAATCCTCACAATGTGTGAGAATCAATTAGGTAAACATCATATAATAATGTGCCTGCCATTCTCTTATTCTCCATTTAGTCAATGCATTTTTATCTCTGTCTCCTTGGAACGAAGTTTAGGGCAAAGTAGATATTATAAGAAATAAACCTAAGAAATGACCATCATAAGGATACATATAAGTTATTTCTACATTGTATGAGGTATTCACACACACACACACACACGCGCACACACATGCGTGCACGTGCACACATAAAAGAAACTTTGATTTAAGAAGGAATTAGAGGTATTCTGATCAATTGCATATTTTGGTTCACAAACAGATACAGTTTCATTATATGTTCTGGCCAAATCTCACATGGAGTTGTAATCCCTAATGTTAGAGGTGGGGCCTGGTGCAAGGTGCTTGAGTCATGGGGGCAGATCTCTCATGACTTGGTGCTGTCCTCACAGTAGTGAGTTATTGAGATACCTGCTTGTTTTAAGTGTGTGGTACCTCCCCAGCCCACTCTCTCTCTTGCTCCCCTTCTGACCATGTGAGTGCCTGTGCCCCCTTGGACTTCTTCATGAGTAAGTCTCCCTGAGGTCTTTCTAGAGGCCGAGCAGATGCCAGGGCCATGCTTCCTATGAAGCCTGCAGAGCCATGAGCCAACTAAACCTCTTTTTCTTATAAACTACCCAGTCTCAGGTATTTCTTTATAGCAATGCGAGAATGGACTAACACAGAAATTAACTTCACTGTGTCACCCAAGCTGGAGTACAGTGGCATGATCATGGTTCACTGCAGCCTCAACATCCTGGGGTCCAGTGGTCCTCCCACCTCAGCCTCCCTAGTAGCTGTAACTACAGGCAACTACCATCAAGCCTGACTAATATTTGCATTTATTTTTTGTAGAGACGGGATTTCGCCATATTGCCCAGGCTGGTCTGGAATTTCTGGGATCAAGACCAATTTCCTTGGCCTCCCAAAGTGCTGGGATTACAGGTGTGAGTCACTGCACCTGGCCTAACTGATTAATACAATTTAATCCTAGAGAACTCAACCATACCGCGTGTGTGTGTGTGTGTGTGTGTGTGTGTGTGTGTGTGAGAGAGAGAGAGAGAGAGAGACTCACTCTGTCACCCAGGCTGGAGTGCAGTGGCACAATCACCGCTCACTGTGTCCCTGACTCCCTGAGCTCAAGGAATCCTCCAGTCTCAGCCTCCCTAGTAGCTGGGGCTACAAGTGTACATGAACATGCCTGGCCATTTTTATTATTATTTTTCATTTTTATCAGAGAGGAGGTCTCACTCTGTTGCCCAGGCTAATCTTGAACTCCTGACTTCAGGGGATCCTCCCACCTCCATCCCTCAAAGTGCTGGGGTTACAGGCGTGAACCACTGCACCTGGCTCAGGGTAAATCTTTTTCATATTAATAGTAACTCATATCATATGATACAAATATCTATAAGAAAGCAACTGCAATATTTGCTGACTACAGTATATATTCAAAAAGTTTCGTGGTTTTTAAATTGTGGCCTTTTATAAGATCTACTATTGATTCATTGTATTGTTGTTGACCTCAAACTAAATAATGTGGGAAAGTGATTAATACCACTATTCCAGGAAGTTGCTTTCAGTTGCATGAGAATTGTCTATACAATAGGCATCTTTAAATATCTTATAAAACCAAGAGAGAGAATAAAATAGTATTCTCTGTGATTTTCAACTGAACTGTTAAATTTAAATCTATAAACCATTTCTCATTATTATAGTTTATTTTCAATTACATCTTCCTTTGGTCTTTAAATACTCAATTTTTTTGTATAGTAAAATAGTAGCTATAAAGAAATGTTTTAAATTCAGAAATTCTGCATCAATGTTTAGAACTTAAATTTTCAGCCCTCAATTTTGGAGACCAGTTCCTGAGGACTGAGTTTTGTAGAAAGATCTCATCCCAAGAGGCTTTTGGTGAAACAGAGCAGAGAAACTGTCATCTTTCACAGATAATCTGATTACAGACAATGGGGAATTCAATGAGAATACTAAAGCAGTATTTTATGCCATTGTTCTGAGCTTTGTGAGTTTTCATGGTTTATATTTTCATTATCTTCCAGATAGGGCTAAAACCCTAAAATATTAGAAAACCATAAATAGCAGGCAATCTTATGCATTCTCATGTCTGCAAACACTAGCTTTTTTCTGATGAACTTAAGCCCTGTATCACCAGCTGAAGCCTCTCCCTTTAGCTACAGGTCAACCTATTTTCTTAACTGACCAATGGACAGCCTGCACAGGCACAATGACTTTTCTCAAATTCGATCTCTCCCCAACTTTTGATCCTAGTGAATGGCATCCCCATTTGCCCAAAGTGCCAGCCTACACCTGAGCGTCAGCCTGAACTTTCCATTTCTGCTGCTTCAACGGTTCATCAATTACCAAGTTCTCTTTTTATAATTGAAATCTTTATTGAGATAATTATAGATTCACAGGCAGTTTTAAGAAGTAATACAGTGGATACAGTGAGCTCCTGGGTATGTTTTACTTAGTTGCTTTCAATGGTAATAATTTGCAAAATTAGAGTCTAGTACTACAACCAGGGTATTGATGGATGCTGAAACAGTCCATGGATCTTATTCACGTCCCCTCAGTTTTATGCGTTCTCTGTGTGTGTGTGTGTGTGTGTGTGTGTGTGTCTCTCTCTCTCTCTGTGTGTGTGTGTGTGTGTGTTTGTGTGTGTGTGTGTCTCTCTCTCTCTTTCTCTGTGTGTGTGTGTCTCTCTCTCTCTCTCTCTCTCTCTGTGTGTGTCTCTCTCTCTCTGTGTGTGTGTGTGTGTGTCTCTCTCTCTCTCTCTCTCTCTGTGTCTCTCTCTCTCTCTCTCTCTCTGTGTGTGTGTGTGTGTGTCTCTCTCTCTCTCTCTTTCTCTCTCTGTCTCTCTCTCGTGTGTGTGTGTGTGTGTGTGTGTATTTAGGTCTATAAAATGTTAACACATGGGTTCATGTATCCACCCCCACAGTAAAGGCATCACGAAATAGTTGCATCAACAGAGGTACACTCTCCTCTCCAACCTCTCACCTTTTGTGTTGACGTAGCCTATTGCAGTTATTTCTGACTCTAGACTTCCATATATCGAATTTAACTTTTACAGTATATCTATAAAGAGCATATCTGACGTTGTAACTCTCTAGAACTACCATGGAAGCAGTTCCCTAAGTCTCTGATGGAGTCTGCATTTACACGCTGGAAAAACTCTGGGCCTTACAAAAATATAAAGTTGGAACAAAAAGTTATTAGTGGAGTGTGTTAATCATATAAACAAGAAATCAAATAGTTTTTGCTGCCTACTCTCTTAAGACATTCTTTAGTGACAATTAGTAGTCTTATCTATGGATCTGATGGTCCTCATAGTCACTCAACTGCAAATTTTATAATAAACTAATAAAAAATATATGCTGACTTGATTTTTATATTTAGAAATACTAAATCAAAGTG
Organism: Macaca fascicularis; assembly: GCF_037993035.2. Taxonomy (NCBI): domain Eukaryota; kingdom Metazoa; phylum Chordata; class Mammalia; order Primates; family Cercopithecidae; genus Macaca; species Macaca fascicularis. Next base: position 202,516,610 of record NC_088376.1, read on the forward strand.
TCTATCAGACCTTGCTTCTCAAATTCATATCACTACAATCACAACCTGGCAACCAAAGCAAAAAGCCAAAGAGATAGATCTGCAAAAGTAAAACTACTCCTACTAAAGATGAATCTCTGGAATATACTGGTATAATTACCACTTTATTTTGTAGACAGCTATAGATTGCTATTAATGATTTATGTATTGGCTATTATAGCATATCACATTACATCTGAGAGTATGCTACTTTGCTTTCAATAATTTGTCTTATGGTTTCTAAAAATTTGTTGACTCTACTCCATTCTTCTTCTTTGAAGATAAGTGTTCTCTGGAGAGTGAAGCATGCAACTTACTAGAAATTTATCCAAACTACTTCCTACTCAACATGAATTTGTAGTCTTTCACACCGAGAGAGATTTCTAAGTTACTGGAATGGATGTGCCATCTCACTTGAATTTTTTTCTATATTCCAACTAAAATAAATAGTATATAATATTGATGGTTATATATGCTAATACTTACCTTTTTCTGTAAACACTTATTTGTTGCCCTTTTCAGAATTTGTGTTCTCTCCTCTCACATGATAGTATTATTACTCTTAGTGGCTGTGAAATATGGCAACTAGATAATATCTTAGATATTGTTCATGGTCCGGGTTTGGTGACTCATGTCTGTAATCCCAACACCTTGAGAGACTGAGCAGGTGGATGGCTTCAGCCCAGGGGTTCAAGACCAGCCTGAGCAACATAGCAAGATCTTATCTCCAAAAGACATTTGTAAAATTAGCCAGGCATGGTGATGTGCACCTGTAGTACCAGCTACTCAGGAGGCTGAGGTGGGGTAATCTCCTGAGCCCAGGGAGTCAATCCCTCAGGGAGCTGTGGTCATGTCACTGCAGTCCAGCATGAGTGACAGAGTAAGACCCTCTCTCAAAAATAAATAAATAAATAAAAATAAAAATAAAATTTTAAAGTGATACTCTTCATTACATTATATTTAGCCACAACATGTACGAACATACCTGTCTTTAAAATTGATACACATTTCTAGGAAACACACATGCATCGTAAAAGAGGCTGCTCTGTGACAGTATCAGGTGTCAACTTGGTAAGATCGTAGTACCCACTATAATCAAACATTAATCTAGGTGTTGCTATGAAGGTCTCTTGTAAATGTGATTAAAATCAGTTAAGAATATGTTTGATAACGTGGGAGGGCCTCATCAAATCAGTTGGAAACCTTAACAGCAAAATCTAAAATTTCCCGTAGAAGAAAAAATTCTGCTTCAATAATATAGCACTAACTGCTGCCCAAGTTTCCAGCCTGTAGGCCTGCCCTAGAGGGTACCTGCAGTCTTCACAATCCCGTGAGTCAATTCCTTTAAAAAAACTAAAAAGCAAAACAAAAAGACTCTCTCTCCCTCTCTCTGTGTTTGTGTGTGAATATATACGTACATATGTAAACGTATATGTGTATATATGTTGTTGTTTTTTTTTTTTTTTTTTTTTTTTTTTTTTTTTTTTTTTTGAGATGGAGTCTGGCTCTGTGGCCCAGGCTGGAGTGGGCGGCGCCATCTTGGCTCCCTGCAAGCTCCGCCCCCCGGGTTCCCGCCATTCTCCTGCCTCAGCCTCCCGAGGAGCTGGGACCACAGGCGCCGCCACCACGCCGGGCTCATTTTTTGTATTTCTTAGTAGAGACGGGTTTTCACCGTGTTAGCCAGGATGGTCTCGATCTCCTGACCTCGTGATCTGCCCATCTCGGCCTCCCAAAGTGCTGGGATTACAGGCTTGAGCCACCGCGCCCGGCCGTGTATATATGTTATACATATGTGTATATATGTGTATGTGCGTATATACACACATATACACACATTATGTCATATACACATATATGTATAGGAATATGTGTATATATACATATATGTTTCTCATTAGCAACAACATACCATTTTTATTTGAAATTTTTCTATCTTTCACATAAAACATCATCTTCATAATGTTTACAGCCATACATATATATATTTACATATGCACACACACACATACTGTATTGGAATTGTTTCTCTGGAGAACTGTGACTAATGCAAATAGCATTTGTCAACTAAATATTTATATTGCTAGTATGTTAGAACCACCCTAATCGTTTTAATAAACAGTGATGGCTGTCTCCCTAGATGCCTTCATCTTTCATTCATTCGTTGAGCAGCATCAAACACGTTTGAGTACATCAAACACATTGAGTAGCATCAAATACATTCAAGTACATCAGACACATTGAGTAGCATCAAATACATTCGAGTACATCAAACACATTGAGTAGCATCAAACACGTTTGGTTGATCATTTGGAAATGAACCCACTCTTGGTTCAATGTTAGGCTTACATTGGCCAAACCAATGTGTATAATCCCAGCCTGCTCACCACCGTTCATATTCACTATACAAACGGTGATGGAGGTCAGTTAACTCACTTTAACACATCTATTTTTTTAGTGATTACGTTTGGTATTAAAATACAGCTGATGTCTCATGAACTGCTTAATAAGTTACCTCTAGTCTCTGCTCAAATGTCACCCTGTCGGTGACATTTCATCACTTTATTTAAAACCACCATAAGCCCCAGTCCTCTGGCTCTCTCAAAACCCCTAACTTGCTTCTCATTAGCAACAACATACCATTGTTTTATTTGATATTTTTCTGCCTTTCACATAAAACCTCATCTCTGTGATGTTCACAGCCATTTCACTGGGATCTGTAACGGTGCCTGCTATATTGACAACACCCAGTAAACATTTGCTTAATGAATGGAAGATCTGCACCTGACAGCATCTTTAAGGAGTCGCATTTTAAACCCAAGTCACAATTTCAAAGCATCCACTGAGGATTTTATCCTAGCTTCAAACTAATTCAATCATCTTAACTGAATGTTCCTTATTTACATCTTTGTTTCTTTTAATTTCTTTTTCTTTTGCAGTTCTTACAGAAAACAGTTACATAAGCAACTCCAAAAGAGGATGCTCATGAGTTCTCTCCTATAGTTGATGCTAAAAATAAGTTTCGCTTTGGAAGTATTTACATGAAAAACATGACACTTTGCTAGAGAATTTACAAGTATGATCTGGTACAGAAATTGACCATTTTACCACCAAACCAAGTGTTATAAAATCCAAATTATGAAATCACACCATCTGGGTATAACTGTAGATTTATATTAATTTCATCTAGAGCAAAAATGTATTATTTTTTCCTCCTCTTGCCTAGATCTACAGCTGTTCACTGGCAAAGGAAACCAACTCATCTCTTGCCTGACACCTGGCTCTTTCACTTCATGTCTCTTTCAAACCCTCCCTCAACCAGCTGAAGGTAGATTTTTTTCTTTTTACTTCTTTAATGTGGCATTGGAAATTATGAGCACAACTCCAGTTAATAACTCTTGCAAACTGATGACAAATTTGGTCATCTATCTTCGGTTACAAGAATACAATTATAGATGGAGTTTATACCTCAGCAACTTAATCAAAAGGCTGCAGGAGTAGGAAGGGTGCCACTGATAAGAACTCCTTTCTTCAGTCATCATATTGTGCCCAGCTACAATCAGTCAGGAAAGAATATGCTATGAAAGGCCAAGGCTGCAGCTGGTTATACGCGTAAGTATCTTATCACCTTTATAGTTTCTGGGATTTACATAGCTCTAATAATTCACGTGGATTATAAGAATAAGAGTTGTTGCTTACTTTTTACCCCCGGAGTCAATTTTTGAAAATAACATGCAATACGATGTTTTGAAATATCATGGACTTTGATTCAGGGAATATGCTGAAAAGAATGAAAACAATATAAAAATTTATTAGAGAAAATGGGTAGAAGTTAAAAAAAACTTTTTAAAAACCTTTCTCCGTTTTTAGTACTATTTAGTACTTGGAATTTGCAAAGTATTATTTCAAGTGCTTCACCAGATATGTTAACAAATTTTATTCTGAGAGCATTCCTACATCATTGATTCCACCCATGAGTAAACTGAAGTCCAGGGATATTAACTTGTTCAAGGCCATACTCCTTAAGAAAGGCGGTGCTAGCACATGTCCGATGGGTTCCACGGTGAATATTACAAAGATACGGCAACCCAACCTCTCCTACATGCAAAACTACTAACTCCTTCCGCACTGACATTTCCCTAAAATACGGTATATTTGAAATTTTCATTCACAGCCAGTATGACTTTGCTCTCTAATGGAAAGAAATGCAGCTTTACAGATCTAATTTCAGTACACAACAAATACGCAAAGTAAAAACGTTACTCAAAACTAGGTTATTTTATTTGTTCCCAAAAGGATCATCAAGTAATCTTGGTAAACTATTATTTACATTCTGATATGTGATTTCTCATATTCTGGGTTATAGGTTTTTATTCACACCTGGTTTTGAAGCTAAAAGCAGTGTAACTATATAATTTCTTTTCTGTTTGCTCATTTTTGTATATTTTTCTTCACCTCTGCAGGAAGGAATACAATTTTTTGATATTATATAATTCTGTTAACTGATAACAGCATTTCATAAAGAGGTCTCCATTATCCATTGGTCCCGGGAGACCCTCCACAATGTAAGAGTACTTTGGTCAAATAAACGTGGCAAATTTTCCTTGTTTTATCTTACTGTTGGAAACTTACAACATACCTTAACATATTAAAGACTCTGAAATGCCTTGAAGAGGGGGAAGTACCTGTTTGACATTATTTAATTCAGTGATTTCCAATGTATGTAAAGACAGATTCTATCATAATATCTTGAAGCTTTCTTAGAAGGAATAGTCTTCAAATATCCTTTGAGAAATGGTGGTCTAAATTGAAAAGTCCACTGCAGCAAATATTCCTCTCTTTTTGTCAGTCAGTTAAATGCATTGTGGAATTGTCTCTCTTTTGTCTTTCTTGCAAATGATATAGCCAAATAATTTTCTGCAATAGAGTATTATTATTCTACAGACACACTGTGACCACCATTATCAAACATGGCATAGCTAATAGCACTAATAATTGAAATCACCTGTGTAAATATGACTGCGTTGCTTGCAACAGAAAAGTTTTGCCCGGGAAAGGTAAGATTGCAGAATAATAAATAACTTTGCTTTCTGCTTTAGGCAGTTCCTGCAGATCCATTTATTGAAGATAGAACCTGGCTCACCTGGGTAAATAGTTGAGTTATCATAAGTAATTCACTGATTAAAATTCGCTATTTAAACTCTTTACTTTGCTCTATCTACCAATCGTGGATTGTTATATTATAAACTTCCCAGTTCCAATCAGTTGCCTGCTTTGAGAATCTCATTTTTAGCCACTCAAGTCCTGACTCTGAAACTGTACAAATATCCATTTTGACTTCCCAGTTCCGAGGCGCTACTAGTACTGCGTGGTGGTAATGTTCTTTCTACTGCACTAGGTTTTAATTCATTTCGCTCTGCTTTATTAACAAGTTGTCTCTTAATATTTCACGAAGTTCAACCAAATCAAGTATAATTATTAAGTACTGATAAAAGAAGGAAGAGCTTGCCAAAGATGCGCACACGTACCAATTATTCCAAAGAATTCCCAGCTTTTCTTTCCACTTCAAATCCCTTTAGTCTCCCAAAAAACACAAAATACATTTCTGTCTCAGAAAATCAGTCAATCATGTCAGAAAGTTTACATTTTAATGATTGAACACATATCCGTGCTAGACCAGCATAAACAGCATAGACTTTAGTAAGCAGCGTAGGTCTTTTCATGAAGTTTAGAAGTTGGTGAAATGACAGGGTTTAGAGAGGGAAGTAAACAAACGCACACACTATGACAAGATGTATCAGTGCCATGACAACTAATCCAAAACAAAACAGGAATGGAATGGTTGGAAGATTATTTTAGATTGTGAAAGTCTGGAAGAATTTCCTAAGGAACTGAAATTTACAATGCGAGTTGAAGAATGAGTAAGACCAAACCACATCAAATCAGGAAGAAAGAGCGTCACAGCAAACGAAGCAGCACACGGGTCCTGAGGTTTCAAAATAAACAACAACAATAAAATCCGGATAATTGTTTAAGAAACTAAAAGAAGCCCAATGTGTCTGGGTATAACACATAGATAGGGCAGTTGCAAACTTTCAGAAAATGGATTGGAGTAATAAAGAATTTGGATTTTATTCTAAAGGTAATGTTAAAATTTGGAATATATTTAATGGGAAGCTAAGGTGATCTAATTTATGTTTTCAATAACAGTCTAATTATTTAGTGAAAAATGAATTTTAGAAGACCAAGAATGCATGTGGAGAGGTTTGGGAAGAGGCTGAAGTTATCCTGGGGAGATATCATGGAGACTTTTTGATTGGAGCAGTGGCCATAAAAATAAAATGAAGTGGCACTAACTCACAACTGATTTTATTGTGAAAACCATCAGGATATGGTAACAGATTGAACATACACATGAAGTCTAAGTAAGAAGGAATGGAAAAGTGTGATTCCACATGTCCTGAAGAACAACTGAGTAGATGGATGTATGGAAACGATGTTTCTCTTCAAATAGCTGGCATGGTAGTACATCAGAAACTGGAATTTGGAGACCTGACAGCCTCTCTCTGATAACGTAGAACTATGTTTTACACCTATTTGCTGGTCACCCTTGAGCATTACAGTTGTGTTCCAGGCCTGATAATTTACAACTAAGATGGAAATAATAAGAATTTCCAGGGTCATCAATTTTAACTGTGTTCCTAATTCCAAAGTTCAAATTGCAATAAATGATAGGAAGGATTTGGCTGATAAACCAGGTCAACTCTAACAAAGTTATATAGTATCTCTCTGTAAAAAGAAATAGAGTCAACATAGTGGAAATTAGAACTTACCCATAAAAGTTAATTAAGACTGATTAGAGATATTAGATGCTCTAGTCTAGAATTCAGCACGCCTAAAATTCCTGCTCAACACAAATCTCTTTCTAGTTGGGTGGGAAAAAATATGCACAGCAGTAACGAAACAAGTTTGTTATAACTTCTAGGGAATAAAACTAAGGTAGCCTGTTCCCCAAACATGACTTGATACTATTTAAATGCATAAATCTAATAATAATTAGAAAGTGTTCATAAAACTCATGAAACATTTTATAGAGAATTTTAATAAAAATGGAGGAAAAAGCTGTAAGCAAGAAAATGCTGAGCAACTAATCAGACATGACATGACATTTATTTACTAATTAGTTTTCAAAACGTCCATTAACCTTTCTGTGTTCCAGTTAACTTGTGAGTTGTAGACTTACGTCTTCAAATTACAAGAAATGATAAAATTGAATTATACCCTGTGCCTTGCCTAGCACTTGAAAAGCACTGAAATCATTGCAAATTAAATGACAGGTAACTCAGTCAATATTTCATTTACTGCTTCACAGCTGTTGAATGGTTACTCTTGTGAGATGATATGCAGGAAATAGGAGTCAAACACACCATTTCCTGATCATTTAAAAAATAATCTGGTTGGAAAAAAAGCTTCTTCACCAACAAAATACACATACGAACTAGAAAGTGTGTTATTTTCAATGGGCTCTTCCATGTAGCTGACATGTATTGAGTAATACACAACGCACACAACGCACATGGAAAACGAAAAGCATATATATGTACCTTTCATAAAATTCAGCTGCTTCTCTTTATTTAATGTGGGTATTAAAAGCTCTTGGGATCATTCTAATTCTCCTTTTCTTTTAGAAGGTAGAAAAATTCTCCAGAATATAACAATTTAGTATGGCTGTTAGAATGAAAGGGAGTCAACAGTCGTAGCAGACCTTTGAAGTAGGACTTGTCTGTGCCCAGGGAGCAAGCATCCTTCGCATAGCAAAGTAAACATTTGGATTTTTTATTCTGAGTGATGGCTAAAGAGAATAATTCAGAAAATTTATTATAGATAAATTGAGCCGAAGATGTAAGGCTTAGCATGAATTCCCAAGCCCTTTGAGACTAGAGAAAAATTTTAAATTCAAAATGGTACAAGATACAAAATAGAATATTAAGATTAAAGATGGATGATTATACGAAATAAAAAATCATCAAATAAGAGAAAGAAAAACCAAAATTGTTTATTTTAAAAATTATTTTTGAATGACTAAATAGAAACTCATTTTTTGTAATGAGTATTGTATTTTAGGATCGTACTCCCAAAGGGCTTCCACTGTAGGTATTTTCATCAACAATTCATGTTAATTATCTGCCACAATGAAGTAGTTACATTCATCCATCCATTCAGTAAATAAATGCATATGGAATTTCTACAATATTGCCAGGAGCGTTGCTGCACAGAGAAAACACAGCAGTGACTGAAACTGGTATGAGGTGCTGCCCTCAAAGGGTTCAGGCTTTGATGGACTTTCACACTTAACCCACATATTTGAAGCATTACAAATACTTATGTCAATATTGATATTTTTCTGTATAGAAAGAAATTGTGTAAGGTCTGGATTACAAATGACATGAGAAATATATAAGTATTAAAAATACTGTGGTAATGGATTCAGTTTTCCCATTTTAAAGAGGCAAATTGAAAATTCAGTTTTTTAGGAAAATGCTTTATGATATGAGTGACAATATTTACACACTGTTTAATTTCATTGGTGAATCTGTAAGCAAATTTGAAAACATATTCTATTTTGTTGAAACAGAATCTATTTTGTGTGACTAATTTCATGAAAAGGATGATGTTAGGCTGACACTTAACATCTAGATAAAGACTATTAAAGTTCCAAATGTAGTAAGTGATGGGGTCTGAATAGTTACTTGTATTCCTATTTTGAATTATTTTTATAGCATTTTGTAATTAGAAAAGACCTTCAGTATTGCCTATTCTAACTCACCATTTTACCCATTATCTCATAATTTGTCTACAACCATACTTTTCTTTTTGCCTCAGTGAGATGTCTAGATTTCCAGGCTCCTGACGTCCAGTCCAATACTTCTTCTAATGTGTTGTTCTGATTCTCTGAATTAATTAGGCTGTAAGTTAGGCAGCTTCAAGAAAAGTTATGAAAGAACATGTCTCAAGCAAAATAGCAATTTGTGTTGTTACCATCTATAAACCTGAACTGTCCAGGACTGGATATGTAGTGCCACAATTATTAGGGGCTTGATTTCTTTTATTTTTACCAACTGCCATCCACATAAGTGGTTTCTACCTTATAATCTAAGACAAATAATTCAGCTCAAACCTCCTATCCACCTTCCAGGCAACAGGAAGTGGGTTGGAAAGATGGTGAGTTCCTGTTTCTTCCTGTCAATCACAGGACCCAGAAAGGGGACATAGCACCAAGTTACTTCATCACCTCTAGCTCCAGCCAAAATTTATGTTACAAAGACAAAGGAAGAGGTGATGTCCAGGACAGCTGGCTCGCCTTTGCTACATCTGAGCAGTCTCTCAAATTCTATTCCTGGCTTTACCTCTTACAGGCTGAATCTCTCTAAACTTCAGTTGCCTTGTTCCTAAAATAGAAAAGAATAATACTGCATGTCTTAGGTTGTGCCTATGTAGATTCAGTAAGATATGACATGTAAAATGCGTACAAGAGTGCCTGGCACAGTAAATACATAACGATCAGTTGCTATTTACTGTTTACCATATTCTGACAATAGAATCAAACTTGCCCTCCAGCTCCTCCCCCAAGCTCCCTTCTTCCCAAACAAAAACCCTACATTGTTCTCTACTTTGCTAACAGACAAGAACTATACTGTGTGAATAGACACAAAATGTTGGTTTCTATTTTATTGCATTTGGTTACTAGTTTTAAGAGCTTTTAATCTCTATAAGTGGAAAGATAATTTATTTGTTCACTGCATAAATTACCCCAAGAAATAAAAAAAAATTGAGGTCAGATATAAGATTATTAACTTGGCTATAGGGAGGTAAACAACAGGGGAAATGGTTAAGAGCACTTTTCTGACCTGCAGGCATCACGCCAGCCAGTGCTGCCTTCTGGTGCTGATTTCTTATGGCTTTTACTCTTGGTTTCCTAAGCTCCTGCAGTTTTTATAGTCCTCAGCCCTCCAGCTTAAAGCTCTAAGAGTGGGTCTCTCCCAGAGATTCCCTGCTGCTTCTCAGGCCTTTGGGTACTACTGTGTTTTCTCTTTAGCTTTTTTATATTGTTTTGTAATAAAAGCAAGCATGAGAGATGTGTCTCTGGTTTCTCTTTCCTTATACTTTACCAAGACAAAACAAAATACCACATGACCTTACTGCCCTCTCCCCTGCGTGTCCCCACCCTCCGTTCCCTGCTCCCTCCCCTGCGTGTCCCCACCCTCCATTCCCTGAGGGAGTTGCCGCAGGGCTTTGGGGGACAGGGTGCATCCTCAGCAGAATGGTGAGAAAAATACAAGGACTGGCAGTGCTCAAGAAACTGGAAGCTGCAGCACAGAGTTCAATATATCAGAAGCGACACGTAATGGGCTAAAGGGGCCATGAGAGGATACCAAAGTCAATTTTGCAACCTGGCATCAGAAGTCTGAGAGAAAAAGGTTAATCAAGCAACTCAGCAAATGGGAAATTAAAGGATAAGAAGCCCTCTGGAATTGCCTTTTGTCTGAGTTGTTTTACGGGTTAGCCGTTTACAGATTTAAAGAGCCAGTGAAGGCCTCGAAGCAGTGGAATTGTCAATGCAGCAACTTACTTCCATCTATAAATACATTACGTATGAGATCAGGGGTTTTTTTGTTTGTTTCCTTGTTTTGTTCGTTTATTTTCTTGTTTTGTTGTTGTAGTTGTTGACATGACAGGATCTCCCTGTGCTCTGTGGCCCAGGCTGGAGTGCAGCGGCACCATCATGGGTCACAGCAGCCTCAACTCCGGGACTCAAGCGACCTTCCCACCTTAGCCTCCCAACTAGCTGGGACCACAGGCGTGCACCACCATGTCCTGCCAATTTTTTATATTTTGTAGAGACAGGGTCTCACTGTGTTGCCCTGGCTGATCTCCGACTCCTGGGCTCAAGCAATCCTCCCACCGCAGGCTTCCAAAGTGCTGGGATTGCAAGAGCGAGCCACCACGCCTTGCCTAGAGGTGGGATTTCTCACTTCAGAGATTTATTTGGGGACTTGCTTTCAGGAGAAAGGACATGAAGGGCACAGGAAAGACAGAGCAGAGAAACAGAAGCTAAACAAATATGTGGCCTCCAGCTGGAGACTAGCTTCTCCCGGATCCCACCAGGAATCTCTGAAGTCTAAGCTGTATCACAACAATAGTCCTACTTTGACATAAAGAAGTCAGCCTTTTGTACCTAATGTTATAATAGTACGAGGTAGTAGCTGAGACTGCCCCCTCCACAGGGTGAAGGAGAGCTCCATGCCTCCTAGTTGCATCTGGTCAAGGAGGTCTGAAGAAGGGGGCGGTTGTGTTTTTAGTAGCCAAGAGTGCACAGATCCATAATGTAACTGGCTGAAACATGGCCACACAACGACTGCTTTAGAAAGCAGCTTCATAATATAATTGCTATATTTGGCAATAAGGAAATGCATGAACCAAGATCCATTATTTGACCACTTAATAAGGGAGGAAAAAGGAACGTCTCAAGGTTTTCAGCCATTTAGGGAAAAAAAATTACATTTCAGTGACTATGATGATAATATTTCAGGGTGGTAATCAGGACTTTTGTTGCTTTCCACTCAACATACTTTATTCATAGTATCTGACAGTTCTAGTATCCCTTAAATAGGATTCTAATCTCTTCTCACTTTGCTTCACATGTGAATATTTAATTATTCACAATTCCATCATGAAAGTTGTCCTAATCCATTGGAGCCAATGATAAAACATTACACAAGGAATAACCATTACATTTTCTGTCATTCAGACAGTACATATTTTTCCTCCTGGAAATGTATAACCATTTTTTTACTATTATAAGTTCACACTGAATGAAGCAAAAGTATATGTAAGAGACACAATTAGCAGCAATCTGAAAATGAGCTTTTATGTCACACACCATTTGTTTCAGGAATACATTTGAGCGTTTTGTGCAGAAACATATTTTTCATCTTCTGGGATTTGAAGGCTAAGGTGTGAAATAGGCTACTCTATTCACTTGGTAATATAACTGAGCCTGAACCTCAAGCTAAAGAATTTTCTGAATCAGGAGTTTCAGTCACGAAGCTTATTTTCTAAAACTTCACACATACAAGTATATAAGCTCGCAAGGACAGGCAGTTTCCTCTGTTTTATTCTCTGCTACATTTTCTGCACTAAAAACAGCACCCAGCACGTAGTAAATGACCAGTAAGTGTTTGTTCAATGAATGTGAATATGTTTATGATGCATTTTGATATCTTTGTTTGTTTGAACAACTTCTTAGTCTTTCTTTGTTTAATGTGCTTTTCTTTTTCATTGTTTTTATTTCCCCATGCCCTTAAGATCCTGGGAAGCCATGGCATCATAAAACAGTTATTCAATAACAGAGTTCAATTTTTAGAAAGCCCTTGGACTAGGAAATACCTGTGAGTAGGGAATACAAATATGTTTTTATCCTAGATAACCACACTACCAAGAGGTGACCATTTTAATGAAATGTAAATTAGATGCTATTGATAGATTCCTATCTTTACAAATTTCATAAACCAAAGCTATTTGGATGAGGAAAGATTTATCTTTCTACGGAAATGTCCTCCCAAATCTACAGCTTCCATAGGACTCTATTTTCATTGCAAAATGGAAGATAATTACTACACGTTAAAATATATTTTCTTACTTTATGTAGAGGAAGTACCTTTCTCATTTAGTAAGTTCTGACATTTTGAGTTGGAAACGACCTTAGGATTATGTGGTCTCTATGAGTGCGGTCCAAAACCCTCAGTGTTTATGGTTGTACAAGTAAGTTCTGATCATTCCACAGCTGAAATTCTACCAACTGGATAAGGATAAATATCTCTTATATATGTATCTATTGTTGATTTAGATGAACAGTATGGGAAAAAAAAAAGCAGGATATCACCTCGCCCACAGGAAATTTACTGTTTTCCAACGCGATGCTTTTTCTACTACACCAAAACCAAGGAGCATCTTTGTTCTAGTTTTCATTTCACTCCAATCATAGCACGTAGATTATTCTAGATGTCTCTAAAACATGCTTCAGTGTTTCCTTCTACTTCAATGAATCTCGAATGTCATCATACCCTTCAAATAATCTATTCCATATAATAGTTTTGTCATAAAAATCCCCACTGAAACTATTTTTGAAGGCTTGCCTGCACATCCCCTTAACCAAGCACTCCCTTTGAAAGTATAGCCAAACACCACACGTTCTCACTCATAAGTGGGAGCTGAACAATGAGAACACATGGACATAGGGAGGGGAACATCTCACACCGGGTCCTTTGGAGGGGGGGTAGGGGAGGGAGAGCGTTGGAGAAATGCCTCCTGTAGGTGACATCACACACTGGGCCCTGTGGGGGGATGGGGGGGAGGGGAGGGAGAGCGTTAGGAGAAATGCCTAATGTAGATGACATCACACACTGGGCCCTGTGGGGGGTGGGGGGGAGGGGAGGGAGAGCGTTAGGAGAAATGCCTCCTGTAGATGACATCACACACTGGGCCCTGTGGGGGGTGGGGGGGAGGGGAGGGAGAGCGTTAGGAGAAATGCCTAATGGAGATGACATCACACACCGGGCCCTGTGGGGGGTGGGGGGGAGGGGAGGGAGAGCGTTAGGAGAAATGCCTAATGTGTACATGACAGGTTGTTGGGTGCAGCAAACCACTATGCAAGCATAAACCCATGTAACAAACCTGTGTGTTCTGCCCATGTACCCAGAACTTAAAGTATAATAATAATAAAGAAGTAAAGCTCTAGATTAACAATCAAGCCATGTGAATCCTACTCCACTCCAGCGACACGGAGCTTCAAGTCTGCAATGGCCTGTCCCTGCCTGGTCACACTGTGACCATATCCACCTCCCTCCTTGGCAACTGCTTTCTCATCGTGTACCACGTCTTCCTCCTGCCTGTTTCACTTCCGTCTTGCCTTCAAAGCCCCATTTACTCCTCTCATCATCAACATGGTTTTTCTCTGACAATCTGCACCTAGACTGGATCTCTTCTTCTTCACTCTACGGACCAATCATTTGGCACTTTGCACAGGAGCCAGTTAGGCTCCAATTTGAGGCCAAGGTCACTGTAGATAAGCACTTTACAAAAACCGTTTGTTATTACGAGGATTGAGGTAAGTGTCAATGTTTGTTTTGTTACAAAAATTAAAGAATTTAATGTGTATTCCTGATCAAGTAGCGATCAGCATGGTTCTTCCAAGAAGTACCTGTGAATCAATTCATGCATTCTCATTAGTACTCAAATGAAATCACAGATGATGTACCATAAAACACAGTGTGACCAAGGCCAAGAGAATTCCGATCTGACTTCGACACCTGCCTGTCTCTATAAGCAGAGCCTGTGCCGTCCAATAGTCGCTTGGTTTGAACCTACACTCAAATAAATTCATGAAGGCAGCTTCTCTTAAAAAATTGTGCATGTGTCTGTATACATACCTATATACACATAATCTAGATATACATTATATATGTTCATATATACATATTTATACATATTCTGTACTGCATAAACATGTATACTATGTAAAGTCATGCCAGATAATTTCGTGTTTTTCCGTTAAATAGGAGTATTTAGTAGTATCCATAGGAATTAGGACGTTGTGGCTGACATTTGGATACTGCAGTATTTATTGTTGCCCTCCCTTAAAACAAACAAACAAACAAACACCAAATCTATTTATTTCTCTCTATCTCTATAACTACCATTCTACCAGAGTCATCAATGCTAGATTAGAGCAGTGGTTTTTGCTAGATCAGAGCAGTGGTTTTTGCTAGATCAGAGCAGTGGTTTTTGCTAGATTAGAGCAGTGGTTTTTGCTAGATCAGAGCAGTGGTTTTTGCTAGATCAGAGCAGTGGTTTTTGCTAGATTAGAGCAGTGGTTTTCACAATTTAGTGAGTATTGAAATCAGCTGGCAGTCTTGTTAAAACAGATGAATGTAAGTATCAGGAAGGAGTCAGTCCTGGACATCTGAGTTTCTAGCAAGTTTTCAGTTGACACCAATGCTTCTGGTCCTTGGACCATACTTCTAGAGGCCCTGGAGTAGGCAATTACAAAAGGCTTCTCGATCTCTCTGACTTTGTTTTTTCACTTTTCTACAATCTACTCTCTAAAAGCAGGAAGTGAGGTCTAGTCAGTGATATGGTTAGGCTTTGTGTCTTCCCCCAAATCTCATCTTGAATTATAATCCCCATAATCCCCTCATGTCTAGGGGGAGACCTAGTGGGAGGTGATTCGATCATGGTTTTGGTTTTCCCCATGCTGTTCTCAGGAGAGTCAGTGAGTTGTCTGAGAGCTGATGGCTTTTTATAAGGGGCTCTTCCCACTTCACTCCTCACTCTTCTCTCTCCTGTCACCATGTGAAGAAGTCCCGTGCTTCCCCTTCACATTCCCCTGTGATTGTGAGTTTTCTGAGGCCTCTCCCAGCCACGTCAATTGTGAGTCAATTAAACCTCTTTCCTTTATAAGTTACCCAAGACTGGGTAACTTATACATTTATAGCAGTGTGAAAACAGACGAATACAGTCAGATTCCATTGTTTTCCATGTTTCTTTGGTGTTAAATTTCAGTGAGAATAGGCTCCAAAGTCCTTTAAATGGGCAAAAAGTCCTATTCAATGTCCTTCAGACCTTTCTGTCACAGCACCTATAATGTGACAATGTGTGTGGCGTTTTAGAGTAAAAGAATGGGACTTCTTTCCATCTAAAAAAATCAGACCCCAAGTCCCCAGATAGCCCAGGCCCTCACCGGCTACACAAAGGCTGGTAAGATGCCTGTCTAGGTATGCCTTTAATCTCAGCCACAAGGTTTGAGGGGAAAATCACTGTCTTAGAACACCAATTCACTGTATTATTCAGTTGAAAATACCTGAGTCTTGGCCCTGCTTATCACTGCAATCTAATACTCTACCAAACTTTTTCACACTCATGTTCTCTCACCACATTGTTTTTTTCTGTTTCTTTCTGTTCCTGGATGGTGCCAAGCTTAGTCATACATCAGTAGTCATACATCCTTCACTCATCGGTGTGTTCTCCCAGCACCATGCTGGCATGAAAAAGATGCTCAGCAGGTATTTATTTATTTATTAACTAGCCAGTACATTGAGCTTCTTTTTTAAGTCATTCCTAGACTGAACGGTCAGCAAGTCTCAATGGCACGAAGGATGATGTTTATTTTTCTATTTGTCATGGCAAACATTCTACTGAGTCCAACATTTATATTAAATTATTGAGATGTATCTTCAAAGGGAGGGATGCTAAGATGCAGCTTGTTTGGAATTTGATTTGTAAAGGTTTAGTTTCTATTTAATGATTTTAAACATAATGTTTAGACAAGGTATATAAAGAAACAACAAAACCATCAATGATTATAGCTTGGCCCATTGATAGGTTCCAGTGACTCAATCCTCGGTGATGTAGATCTTCTTTCACAGTTTTGGTATTAAAGTGACTTTAACTCCAACATTTAGGTATCTTTTAGTTTTATAATGTTTAAGTATGGAAAATTTCATTTACTTGCTACAAGGAGGCGCAACTAATGGCTTCTGTAATCAAAGAGATTAATTAAATTTCACTCACTCATTCAGTAAAATATTTAAAATGCTATACATTGTATTGCTTTCTAATTATTAATTATATATACCTTAAAAGACAATATTCTTTTCAAACAACAGAAGTTCTACTCTATTAACCAATCCATGTAACAACTAAGAAATTAGCTTTGGTAATTTAACTTTTATAAAATGTTACATATAGAGGAAAAAATGCAACATTATATACACTAGGGGTATATTTTCCCTACCAGATGTTACATTATCTATTAATTTGATATTTCTTCTTGAATTCTGAACTGTCTATTCAACTAGTTAACATCATGTCTAACTCAGAAAACCTAATCGTGTATTTTTTTTTTCTTTAAAGGATTTCTAACTTCTCCTTTTTCACAATTTTGACAAGGAAATAAAATATTCCGATGTCCTACTCCAATATTCACAAATAAAAACTGCAGTGTCTTGTAGTGTTGTCATTTGTCAGATTTGTAGAGTTGGAAATGCCGAAGCAGCACTAATAATCTGCGTAGCAGAAAGTAACACGAAAAGTTCTTAACCGCCATTCAACCTTCTCCAATGGCTTGTGCAAGAACATCTCAATTCGGTTCTCTGGTGAAGCCATTCACCTTGCTAAACTGTGGTCTTTATACATAACGATGTGTAGAAACTGACCCTCAAGATTTATTTCAGTCTGCACTTTAGAGATAGATTTTTATAGAAAAGGAACGGGATGTTACACTATTTAAAGCCCCCAAAACCAAGATAAGCGTGGACATAATTACATGTTTCTTAAGTAAATATTTTTAAACACAAAAGACATAAGGATTAAAAACATGCTTTCTAATCATTAGAATGTTTTTAGTTATTTACACTTTAAAACTGAATACAGCTATACTAAATGTAAATTGATATTATATAAATAGAAAATTAAGGAGGCAAATAAATAAAATTAAATAATTGACAACTTTATTATTAATAGCAAACTCCATTTAATTCGAACAAAAAACATAACTGAGGACCTGAATTATCTAAGTTGGTGATTAACAACCAAATAAGGCAGAAAATTAACTATACGAGGTTCATTTCCTTACAGTTCATTGACATATGAAATTTCCAATCCATTCATCTTTATTCGTATTATTTTTGATAACTTAAATGTGTTTCTTTCCCTGCTTTCTTCAACCCACCTTCTCTTCTTCCAAGTTGTAAAATTCTCCACCCCAAGTCTATGAAAAACTCTCACAGGCTTTTCGGCTGTTATTAATCTCGTCCCACCAAAGTTCTCAAAACTTCCAAAATGCCCGTCTTTAAAACCCACAATGCAATTAATTGTCCTAAAGTTGCAAACACCAACAACCCACTAAAGAGTTATATAAAATGGCTACGTAACTTCTCTCTCTAAGCAAATGTGACAAGTTATGAACTTGTACGAAGTTACAAGTTCACGTATTCCAAATTTAGAACAATACCCTGAGGGTTGCTTTAAATTTTCATGTCTCTTTAAGTTGACTTTTATTTAATGGTTTCTTAAACACTAATTCAGAATGAACTACTTTGGACCGCCAAGATCTGTGTTCGTTTTCTAGGGCTGCGACAACAAATTACCACAAACCAGGTAGCCAAAACCACAGAAATGTATTCTCCACGGTCGTCGAAGCTCAGCAGGACCACAGTCCCTCCACAGGCTTTAGGGAACGTGGCTTCCTTGGCTTTTCCAGCCTGCTGTGGTTGCTGGCAATCCTGGGCACCTCTTGGCTCGTAAAAGTTCACTCCGATCTCTGTCTCTACCTTCACATGGTCTTCCCTGTGAGTGTGGAGGCGGGGAGGGGCGCGGCAGGCAGTGGAGGTGTCTGTGTCTAAACCTCCCACTCCTCTTTCTTATGAAGACAGACGTTGGGATGACTCCCTCTTCACTTGGTTACACAGGTAAGCGCCTCCGTTCCAAATAAGTCGCGTTCACAAGTACCGGGAGGGAGGACTCAACCATCACTTTTTGGAGACTGCAGTCCACTCACTACAACTTACCCATCCTTTGGCCCCCAAACTCATGTCCTTCCAAGTGCAAAATGCTTTTCATGACATTTTAACATCCTCGGGAGTTTTAAACCACTCCAGCAACAGCTCAAAGTCCAAATTTTTATCTTCTAAACCATCTACATCAGCTGCAAGAGAGACTGGGTACAATCTGCTGTGGGGAAAATAACTCCTCGTCTGTGGATTTAAACTAGGAAATGAGTTTTCTGCTCCAAAATATAATGAACAGGCATAGGATAAACATTCCAATTTCCAAAAGATAATTGGAAAGACAAAAGGGGTCACTTGTGCCAAGGAAGTTCAAAACGTAGCAGGACAAATTGTACTGGTAGTAAAGGCAAATATACATGAATTTGAAATAGACTGACCAAAGACACCAAGGTATTTTTTGTTTAAAAGCAGTGTAAGACAAGCATATGAAAACATGTCCATCAGTAATTAAATAAATACAAATCAAAACCACAATGAGATACCATCTCGATCCAGTCAGAATGGCTATTACTAAAAAGTCAAGGAATAACAGATGCTGGCAAGGTTGTGGAGAGAAGGGAACACTTTTACACGCTGGTGAAAACCTGTAAGGTTGGTGCAAAAGTAATTGTAGTTTCTGCCATTACTTTTAGTGGCAAAACCCACAATTACTTTTGCACCAACCCAATAAATTAGTTCAGCTATAGTGGAAAGCAGATTAGAGATTCCTCAAAGAATTTAAACAACTACCACTCAACCCAACAATTCCATTATTGAATATATACCCAAAATAACATAAATTATTCTACCATCAAGACACATGCATGCATATGTTCATTGCAGCACTATTCATGATAGCAAAGAATCAACCTGAAAACCCATCAATGACGGCCTGGATTTAAAACTGCGGTACATACACACCTGGAATACTATGCAGCCATAAAAAGAATGAAATCATGTCCTTTTCCACAACATAGATGAAGCCAGAGGCCATTATCCTAAGCAAACTAACACAGGAACAGAAAACCAAATACTGCATGTTCTCACTTATAAGTGGGAGCTAAACTTCCAGTACATATCAACACAAAGAAGGGAACAACAGATATTGGGGTCTACTTGAGGTTGGAGCATGGGAAGAGGCTGAGGATTGAAAACCCACTTATTGGGCACTATGCTTGTTACCTGAGTGACAAAATAATCTGTACACCAAACCCCTACAACACCCAATTCACCTATATAACAAACATTCACATGTAACCTGAAACCTAAAATACAAGTTAAAAAAAAAAAAAACTTAAAATAACAGAAAAGTAAATTAAAAGAGTGTATGTTTATGAATTGTTTGAATATAAACCTTGTGGTAACGTACTAAAGATAAGACATCAAATTGAAATAGATTGGAGGATAAGTCCAGGCATGAGGAAATGATGTGTATGAATTTAACAACCTAGTAATTATGTTTAGCTTTGAATGAGTAGAGAGTGGTAAGACATAACCGGAGGAAATGTAGAGCTGATATGTAGATTGTATTTGCTGGACTCTCAAATGGGAGAGACTGAAGCATGTGCACAGGCTGACAGGAGGGGTCCAGTAGATATTATATTCCAGATAACCTGAGGGCAGATCCATTATCTACTATAGTATCAGCAATTACAGTAACATCCGGCAGGCCAGGCGTGGTGGCTCACACCTGTCATCCCAGCACTTTGGGAGACCGAGGCAGGTGGATCCCGGCAGGCCAGGCGCGGTGGCTCACACCTGTCATCCCAGCACTTTGGGAGACCGAGGCAGGTGGATCACCTGAGGTCAGGAGTTTGAGACCAGCCTTGCCAACATGGTGAAACCCTGTCTCTACTAAAAATACAAACATTAGCTGGGCGTGGTGACGGGTGCCCATAATCCCAACTACTTGGGAGGCTGAGACAAGAGAATCACTTGAACCTGGGAGGCGTCGTTTGCAGTAAGTTGAGATCAGGCCACTGAATTCTAGCCTGGGAGACAAGAGTGAGACTCCACCTCAAAAATAAATAAATAAATAAAAAATAGAATAACACCTGGCAGTAAAGTCTGAATGGATGTAGAAAATAAAATAAGAAAGAATGAATGAATTCAATAGGAAGAGGATGGTTCCATACTCTGGAGACCAGTTATCCATGACTCAAAATTTTCAAGAAGGTTTAGAAAGAGTGGAGGACAGTTCTCCTTTCGAAAGAGAGTGATGGTCCTAGATTAACACGTATACAAGTAGGTTAGCCAATTGGGTAGCTGGTGGCTGAACATATTGCTATCTATTTTCTCTGTGAGATAAAAGGCTGGGCTATATACTGAGAGTGGTGGTGGAGTGGGAGGGAGTGAAAGGTTTGAAATAGTTACAAAAGAGAAAAAATCACTCACGAGAAGACATTTGTAGGATTTACAGGAAGTATTGGAAAAAAATGTCTAGCTGTAATCTATGATCAGGAAATATATAAGAAGGGTTAAATAGCATTGAGTTAATAGAGTCAACTGTTAAGGTGGAACTCCTGTTTACGTGATTTGTCTGTGATCTTTAAATAAGAGACAATTCAGATACAATGACTGTTTCTGATATGTGACCATAGTTTACATTTGCAATTGATGTCTTGTTGCAACTTTGCATCAAATTTGCCCTGATGCAAATAATCATATTTAAATATATTCTTGATTCCAGGATGACAATGTCAAAAAACTGTCTTACTATTATGGAAATGATTACAGGGTTAAATATATTGTTGCTGTTGCAGCAATAGAGGCAGAAAGAACAAATTAGTTGGTCTGCATTGAACATGTCTCCATGGAGTTAAATTTCTAGAATCTGAACCAATAGGCCGAGATACATCCAAATTATCTTCAGTTCTAGTCTTTTCTTCTCTTCTCAAGTCTACTATCCCGTATGAAGCCATATATACTGAGATGCTTAAAAATGTAGTAACTATTGAGAATTGCTTTAGTACTTTGCTGATATTAAAATCTAGGCCCTACATGTTGCTTTTCTGCTTTTGTTAGTGATCTTTCTGAGTGCTATCGCCGTAGCTGATCACTCATGCTAAAGTTCAGATCACAACCTGACTGACTGATTCTTGGCACCACCAGCATCAATGTGTGATGAAACATTCACGATGTCAGCAGTCTACTTTGAACAAGTTAGCCTTTAATCTATAAATTTATTTTATTAATGAGGACACAATTTTTAAAAACTTCTGTATAGAGAATAAGTAACAAAAAATTAATATTATCAAGTATTTTTATTGAGTCAGTAAATGACAGTTTTGTTTAAAGGACCTACTGGGTTTTATTCAGAATTAATCTGTTTTTCTACTTGTTGCTGCCTGAATACCACACATAATATTACAGTGCAGATTTGTTTATTTATCATAATGTCTTAACTTCTCATTAAAACCTAAACATCTATACAGAAGATTGCTTCATCTTTGTTTCTTAGATCTTAAATCAGATTACTTGAACAGTCTTATATGTAGTAAGTACACAAATGTTTACTAAATAATAAAGCCACCGACTGCTATAGGCCAGCCACTGTGTTAGAGTTGAAGGACATAGAGACAAATAAACACCTTCCAAATCCCAATCTCATAATAGGCACCGACAGGAGATAATAAATGGAACTATAGATGAATGGGCAATTTCAGAAGAGGAGTCAAGAAAGTCATAAAAGGAAAAATGAAATCTAAACTGACTTTTGTAGAACAAGAAACAGTATACCTATCAGGCAAGGGTAGCTCACATTACTGACGAAGGACTACAGAGGAAGAGAATGAGCCTGAGAGGGAGTAGATACAAAACTGCAGAGCACTGGGTGTGAAGGGAAAGATTAGCAGAAGCATATTCACGGTACATGAAGTAGCAGACGGGAAATGGAGGTAGCAACTGATGAAAGAGAAGGATTAGCAAGAAATGGTTATCATTGCTCTTCATGTATTACGCTGAGAAACTCGGGCAGCGTCAGTCTCCAAAATTCTCAGCAGAAGGGCATGGGTGTGTATTAACATTCTAGGGTTGTCCTAACAAAGTGTCTCTGACAGGGTAGCCTCAAACAAGAGAAATGCATCGTCTCATTGCTCTGAAAGCAGTAAGTCTGAAAGTAGGATGTTGACAGTGTTGATTCTTTCTGTGGGCTGTGAGGGACACGTGGTTCGTGCCTCTCTCTTAGCTTCCGGTGGTTTATTGGCAATCTTTGGTGTTCTCTGGCCTGTAGATGCATTACCCTGATCTCTGCCTGTGTCCTCGAAGGGTTCTATTGATATACAAGTCTGTGTCCAAACTTCTTTGTTAAAGGGCACCAGTTCAGAATTAGGGGCTCACCCTAATGACCTCATTTTAGTTTCATTATATCTGCAAAAAAATTATTTCCCAATAAGGTCATGTTCACAGGTATTAGAGGTTAAGACTTTAACATATCTTTCTGGGAATTACAATTCAAAACAGTGTGAGCAGAAATAGGAAGGAGAGGGTTGGGGCAGAGGAGTATCTTTACATTCAGTGACCGATTGAATAACAATGGTAGTAAGTAACTCCAGATGAAAAGTGAGAGAACATAGAGGAAAGAAGATGAGGAAAAATGAGAAGAGAAGAGGGCCAGGGAAAGAGTATTCACAGGTATACAGAGGAATACGGAAGAGGAGAACGGGACAGAGAGACACGAAGCACCCTAGATGGGGAGAAGACAATGTGGCTTAGCATGCATAAAACAAAGCAGAGAAGGC
The DNA here is from genome assembly GCF_037993035.2 of Macaca fascicularis. Classification (NCBI taxonomy): domain Eukaryota; kingdom Metazoa; phylum Chordata; class Mammalia; order Primates; family Cercopithecidae; genus Macaca; species Macaca fascicularis. The sequence continues at coordinate 202,539,969 of NC_088376.1, forward strand.
AAGTGAGACAGGACTGAAGCAGTTGCTAATTTGACAGTTAATGAAGAATCCCTAGCCTTTGGAAGGAACAGTGTAGTAGTAACTGGGAAGGACGTGCTGTGGAAAGGAAAGCCATTTTTTTCAAATGAGAAATACAAGAAAATATATCTTTATAAGAAGAGAGAGTCTTTGAAGCTACGGGCTAATGGATGGAGTCAGGAATAGGAGAAATGAATGCACCGGTCTCCACGAAGAAAAAGGTCCTGATTTTCAGTGGAGGGGGTGATGTAAGGATGTGTGGTATCAAGATAGATGTGTGGATATCAAGTCATTAGGGAAAGAATCAGAGACTGGAGGAGCTGACACCTGATGGCATCATTTTTTGCTCTTTAAGAAGAGGCTTGATTGTTTGCTAAAGAAACGTACGGCAGTGGTTGGGCAGTATCTCCCGGGGTCTCCTTTCCCGCCTGCCATCCATGATAAGGTTGGTTTACGCTGGAGCCCCCGAGATGCCAGCAAAGACAGCGAGCGTTTCTCTCTCAGCACAGGGTGGCACCAGTGCCGTTGGGACATTTCTTCTTGGTCTCAGAGAATCCATTACACTCATTTTCATGAGCTAAAGTTATGGAGGAAACACCTTTGGTTGATGTTTCTAGTTGTTACCCCTCTGTAAATATAATTGTATAAATAGATCTTCTATTTATTACACAGAATATTATTCTACTTCTTTATTAAATATTTATTTATCAAAACATTTTCTACTTCTTTCATAATGTGAAAGAAGCTAGGACAAATAGAACAAAACAAAAAGTAAAACCTGCTACTCCTGATGTGAATATAGAGAAAGTGAAGGTTTTATATGAGATGCATCTTTCTACACATATCATGGTGACCACGTGATTCCCACTAAAAATACTTCATTTAACTCTTCCATTTGATTCGCATTAAGAATAACTGCATAGGCTGAAGAAACTTAATACACATATATTCTGGTATTTATGTAATCCTAAAAGGAATGATGTAAAATGATATTTGTCTATTGCTTGTTTTTTTGAAATGATGATACAATTGACAGAAAATCAGCTAAATCAGTCATTGTAATTTTACTTCGAATTAAACTAAACTGGTCTAGTTTCATTGGATAGAGACTTTAGATCTGCTAAGATATTGAAATAATTTACTTACAATAAAATATTGCAAATAATGTAAAAGACATAAAAATTCTGGTTTGCAACACGGAGATAAAGATACAAGAATAATAATTTAATCTTTTATGAATATGAAATCATTCATTTTCTAATAATTCACCATTAAATGTATTTAGTTAATATTTTTCTCCAAATGCAGTGGGTTTTCTTTCCAAAAAAAATTGTGGAAACTGATATACTAGAGAATTTGAGAAGAGGAAAGATTTTATGTAGGATATCTTACTTCTTTACTTTCCTTTTTTAGGAGAGGGAGAGGATCTCGGTCTCCTGCCCAGGCTGGAGTGCAGTGGTGCAATCACAGCTCACGGCAGCCTTGAACTCCTGGGCTCAAACAATCCTCCCGTCTCAGCTTCACAAGCAGCTGTGATGACGATTGTGTCCCCACATGCCCTGCTAATTTTTTAAAGGGTATTTTAAAATAACCAAATATTTTCCAGTTTCATAGAAATGAAATCAACATTTGCTTATCCACTTATTGTGATTTATTTTGTTGGGAAGTAAAATCTGCGAGTTCTTATGAAACTTTCATGGCAGTAAACTGGTTTGGTTTGATTAGACAGACACTTTAGATTTGCTAAGACGTTGACATAATTTATGTGAAACAAAATGTCGTAAATAATGAAGAGGGCAAATAAAAATTCTGATTTTCAACACTGAATTAAAGATACAAGAATAAGAATTTGTTCTTTTATGAATATGAAATCATTCATTTTCTAATAATTCAACATTAAATGTATTTAATTTATACTTTTCTTCATATACTATGGGTTTTCTTTCCAAAAAACTGTCTGTAACTTGCTATTTAAAAATCTTGTACAGATCTTTTGGAAAAACTAGGATAAAAGTGCTTAGGATTTAATGATCTATGCTAAGAAATGCACCACGTTTCTGGCTGAACCTGAAGGAATACATGGCACTGTCACTGGGTAGCCTATTTATAGAACCATTCTTGGTTTCATAACCCCTACACAATTGCTGCTGTCATAATCCATTTGCTGTCTTATATGTGCTCTGCAATTGTATATAAATTGAATCTTTATAAATTGAATTATTATAATTGAAACAGAAAATATTATGGAGACTCCTTTGGTAGACTGCCAAGGTCTTTCACAAAATAATCACCTGATGTTTTACATGTTTTTAAACTTCTACACTTTTTCACTTCAAATTAGGGTATACTATATAATTTTTGCATAAACACACAGTGTTGACATTATGTAAGATTCTTAGTCAATACTTTAAAGTAAAATAACAAATATAACCCTTACTTTTTTTTTGTATAGAGTATATTAGGCATATTATCAAAAGGTTAGATCATATCTTTAAACAAAATCTAAAACCAGTTAGGCTTGGGTTTGTAGATAAAAATAAAAGCTTGGCATTAAAAAAGTGATTATGTGTGTGTTCAAAAGATTGCCAGAGCAGTGCTTCTCAAATATTCATGCACAGAAGAATCACCAGCGGATGTGTTAAAGCAAAAGTCTAGGGTGGGGTAGGTGATTTCAAATGTCTACAAAGCTCTAAAATTAAGGTGACTCTGTTGGTCTCAAATCACACATTAGAAAGCCAAGTAGTAGAGATTCTTTTTATCTTTGGACTAAAGGTGTGGATTTCTTAAAAAGACTAAGCTTATTTTCACGGTGATTCAAGAAAACATATAGTTTTAAAAATTAAAACATAATAGATGATATCAAAAACAAAAAGCTATAAGGCTGATCCTGATGCTAAGCATCGTCACAGAAGAAATAAACATATACTTAAAAATAGCGTAGGTTATTAACTATCGTAAGATTTATTTGAGGTGTACAAAATATGTAAAGCAGAGTCATAATCAAAATTAATCACAAATACTTTTTAAAAAGAGACAATCATTTTTGTCTACTTAGAAAAAGAATAAATGAAGGAGTACTGAAACATGGGTCAAAATTGCAAATAAAAGTAATATAATTATCCCACACTGTACACTTACATTTGGTACTCTTCGGAATAATGGCAGAGCATTAAGAACAGAGCTAACGACAGGCAAACCAGCAATGTGCTGGCAGCATTGGGGGCAAAGAATTCTCAAAAAGTATCTGATTCATTTGGTATTCACCAAACATACTTCCAGAAAGAGAAAGGAATTATCACATTTTATGAAATCAAGTCTCTAAACCATTCCAGATTCATTCTAGTGAGCCAGTCGGCAAAACTGTTGGACACTAAATTTGAAAGAAAATGGCAATGCTGGTGAATGCCGACACCCAGGCCCCCTCCATCTCTTCTTGTTCCTGGAGGCTGGTGAAGACGCACAGATGTTTAGAGCTGAGATGGGTAGTGAGGCCTCCCAGACTTTCACGGGCTTTCACTGCTGCAAGTGGATTTATTTTTGTAGGTGTTATAACAGATCACCTTCTCATTTAACTTTGCCAAATGTAGGCAAGCAGTGGACCCTAATGCTATAGAAACAGGTCATTAAATTGATTTTTAAGTTTAGATTGCTTTTCAAAGTTATTAGGGCCCAGGGCAAGTGGTTTGTTCACTGCCAAAGTGAAAGAAATGACTGAATAAAAATAGAAAAGGTAAAGGAGAAATAATTGTAACTAATTTTTTTATACATCACTAAAGGGATATTATTTTCTTTGTCTAGGCTGGGTTGAGACTCACGATAAACTAATTTGAGACAATAAAAAGATACATTATAACTGATTTGTTAAAAACTGGTCCAAATTTCACATGGAATTCTTACAATTTTAAGGAACATTAGAGAACACGTAGTTCTCCTTACTCAATTTTCAGATAAGAATAGAAATATGTGACATTAGAAATATGTGACATTAGAAATATGTGACAATTCTGACCACAACAACCCTTATTCCTTTACCACCACCCTTCAGGGCACACATCAGCTTGTACACGCATACACGCGCTGCAGGCTCACAGACACACACACACATCTCAGGACACAGAATAATTTTGTGGTGCTGAAATTCTTTCATTATTTGTTTGAAGTTAATTTGTTGCATGTAAAGAATCTCCATCATCTTTCAATTATTCCAAAACTATCCTTAAAGTCATGACACTTACTTGCCTCATCTGATGTTAAACAGATTTTCTGACCTATATTATAAGCAGAAGAAATAAATGTTCTTACAGACTTCATTGAATTTCTTAGTATTAAGTTTTGTTTATTTTTTTAAAGGAATCTTGGGGTTTGCTGAATTTGTTTTCAAAGCTTCTATGCTCAGAATAAGCTCTTTATTTTAGAGGCTTAAATTCAAAATGCACTGTTATTTTGGACAAACACCCTTTACCTCCACATTTGGGCAATGTTGAAAAATTTTTAAGGTTTGGAAGAAATATTTACAATTGCTTCATATTTGCCATAATCATAGAATTTGGAATTTGGAAAAAAATCTTAATATATCTTGCAATGTTTAGAGTTTTTTGGTATTTGAAAGTGTAAGCTTTAAAAATATTGATAGTTTCAGGCTTTCAAAACTAAGTCTGAATTCCTTTTTATAAGTTTCCTTCTTTTTAACATTTTTAAAACTAATTTTTATTTTATTTTATTTTATTGTTTTATTTTTGGAGACAGGGATTCACTCTGTCATCCAGGCTGAAGTGCAGTGGTGTGATCTTGGCTCACTGCAACCTCCACCTCCCAGACTCAAGGATTCTCCCACTTCAGCCTCCCAAGTAGCTGGGATTACAGGCATACGCCGCCATGCCCAGCTAATTGTATTTTTGTAAAGACTGGATTTTGCCATGTTGCCCAGGCTGATCTTGAACTCCTGGGCTCAAGCAGTTTGCCTGTATTGGCTTCCAAAGTGCTTGGATTACAGGCATGAACCACCATAGCTGGCCTGAATTCATTTTCAAATTAAGAATTAAAAATAAGCAGCTAAGAATACAATTTAATTCATCAGTAAATACCTTACGACATAAAAAAATAATACACACATATTTTGCAATGGGCTATAACATAGGACATTGACATTGGTGTAAATTTATCTTTGCTTTAAAACATAATAAACTTCTGAAAGCACACTGAAAAATCTGAATTCAATGTAATGCTCTTTTTCTGTGTGGAATGTACAGCCCCCACTGTTTTTGTTATACAATGAGTGTTCCTTGAGTGAATAACATCCTATTAATTTCTCATTAACTATTTAAATTAAAATGACTTGAAGAAAATATTTTTATTTACTAGTTACCATAATTATATAAATGAGTATATTAAGCAGTATAGTTACTTTCTGTTAGAAGAAAATGAGAACGTTTACAAAATAGAATGGAGTCTGCAGCTTATCATATCTTTCACTCTTGATAGCTTTAAGTGTATTAGTGACTCTAAAAAGATTTCTAAAAGTTAATATTTTGACTTTCCTGGTCAGGGAAGGGGGAAACAAGATTGTGCATTAATTATCACCCTTGTGTTTAAGCTAAATCAATGAAAATGCCAGGATGATTGAAGTGTTTGTACTGATGACTCAGGAGTGTGACTGGAATAAGGAAGGGGAAGTAGCTGAGCCTAGAAGAACAGGAATGTGCTAGTTTGAGGATCTTCAGGATTTAAGATTAAACAGAATTTAGCCATTAGAAAATTATGAATTAGGTAAGTCGTGGTTAATTTTATGGATCAACTTGACAGGGCTAAGAGATGCTCCAATAGCTGGTAAAACACTATATCTGCATGTGTCTGTGATAGTAGTTTTAGAATAGGTTATCAACTGAATCAGTAGACTGAGTAAAAAGTATCTGCCCTCAACAAGTTGGTGGTCATCATCCAATCCATTACGAGCCCAAATAGAACAAAATTGTGGAGAAAGGGTAAATTTTCTTCATCTTCTTGAGCTGGGACAGCCATCTCCTCCTATCCTTGAGGTTACCAGTTCTTGGAGACCTAGACACCAGTGCCTCACCCTCATACCCTTGTAAGTTCCTCAGGCCTTTAGCCTTTAAGTAGGAATTATGCCATTAACTCTCTTGGTTTTCAGGTCTTTAGACTCTGAATTACACAACTGTCTTTCCTGGTTCTCCACCTTGCAGATGTTATATCAATCCAATTCAGAAAACTCATTCTCAAAATTTTCTTCTAGAAACCCTCTTGGTACCAAAAATCTGTATTATTGGGGTTCCCCAAATAAACAGTACCAATAGGATATATGTAGATACGTAATAAGGGACTTACCAGAAAATGGCTCATGCAATTAAGGATGAGTTTTCTGAACTGGATTTGGAGTTTCTGGACGTGAGTCTCTAATCTGACTATAAAAATGCAAAGCAGTGGCTGATAGTTCATGGCGTGAACTATTTTTAGAGATATGCAAAATATTTATATTAGCTATTTCTAACCCACTACTTACAAGAAGTCATCACACACCGGGTCCTATTGTGGTGGGGGTGGGGGGGGGTAGCATTAGGAGATATACCTAATGTAAATGACGAGTTAATGGGTGCAGCACACCAACATGGCACATGTATACATATGTAACAAACCTGCACGGTGTGCACATGTGCCCTAGAACTTAAAGTATAATTTTTTAAAAAAAGAGCTAAATAACTTTGAATGTGATACTTTAAAACACTTTTGGAAAACTAAGGAATATAATGATGTTGATTGGTTGCTCCTAATGTCACTGGACAAAATGATGAGATCAAAGAATTAGCTTAGAAATTCTAAATCCCAGATCAAGGGCTGCATAAATGACCTAAGAGCTTCTAAGTGTGCCCTGAGTGAGGGCCTTACCTCTTGTAGCTGAAGGGCTGAAATTGCGGATACTCAGATTATTGACCTTATCCCGTCATTGGCTTAATGGCAATACTAGTTGTACTCCCAGCCTTGCAGGATGTGTACTGTTAAAGTGAGGGCACTGACTGGGGGAAACTGAAACCTGTAGCTGGGACGGGGATGTGTGGGAAGCCCCTGACGAAGCTGGGGATATTCAGCCTCTACATTCTGATGAGTCTTCTTGGCCAGTGGAAGAGATCTCCCTACTCTCAGTGGTTGCGGCTTCTCCATCCCCAAGAAAAGTGGCCTCCCTATCCCCCTACCTACTCCCCACACCGCAGGTATCGGCCTTTTCATCTCTCTCTGAGGGATTAACCCCCTTTACCCGAGGAAACAGTAATGGCCTCTCCTGAGGCAGTTGGTATAAAGACAATGTTGATTCCCCTTAGGATCCACCAATTAATCGTGTCCTTGCTTCCAGACCATAACCAGACTTCAGTTCCAGCAGGATCCTAAAGGTGATATAGAAGGTACAGTTCATGAGGAAGTGTACCATTAACACGCTCGGAAAGAACTGGAGTTTTCTGAGTTATTCGGCAGAAGTCTGGGGAACACGTCTGGGAATGGATATGAAGACTGTGGGATAAGGGCCGGGCGCGGTGGCTCACGCCTGAAATATCAGCACTTCAGGAGGCTGAGGCGGGCGGATAACCTGAGGTAAGCAGCTTGAGACCATCCTGGCTAACACGGCGAAACCCCGTCTCCACTAAAAATACAAAACTGAGCCAGGCCTGGTGGCGGCGCCTGTGGTCCCAGCTCCTCGGGAGGCTGAGGCAGGAGAATGGCGGGAACCCGGGGGGCGGAGCTTGCAGGGAGCCAAGATGGCGCCGCTCACTCCAGCCTGGGCCGCAGAGCCAGACTCCATCTGAGGAAAAAACAGATTGTGGGATAATGGTGAAAGGCACGTAAACTTGGATCAGTCTGAATTTATTGATGTGGGTCTGTTACAGTCTGGTATGAGTTGGGTAGGAGAGGGCTCTCCCCACCCACACACACCAGGAATGTCAGGCACCTTCAGGTGATGCTCAGGTGGGTGGTAACTGTTTTTCTAAAGTAATAAGTGGTCTCAGACAGTGCCGGGGAAAGGCAGTCTCCTACTGGATAGAAAACACCTAAAACTGGTTATCAGCAGCTTCCCAATAAGATGTCAGGGGTTGGGGAGTTGGGAGAATTAACACAAGACCCTGGAATTATGCCAACGTATAGCCCTAGTCACAAGGCCAAACCTGTGCACTTGTATTTCAAGTCACCCACTCCTCTTCCAAGTGTACTTTCTTTCCTTCCTTTAAACATTCACTCCTGCTCTAAAACTTGCCTCAGCCTCTCCCGCCTTACACCCCTCAGTTGAATTCTTTCTTGTGAGGAGGCAAGAATTGAGGTTGCTGCAGACCCGTACCGACTTGCCACTGGTAACATGTTTTGGTGCCGTGTGGCTTAGATACATTCCGCCAGTAATAGTTGGACATGGTGGCAGGGATGAAGGTTGTGCATGGATTTCCACTCACCAAGGCTGACCTAGCTATGGCCACCACTGATTATACACTCTGCCAGCAGTAGAGACCACGCTGTGATCCCATTTGGCATTATTCCCCAGGGTGATCAGCCAGCTACCTAGTGGCAGTTTGTTTACATTGGATTGCTTCCACTATGGAAGGGGTAGCATTTTGTGCTTATTGGAACAGACCATTCTCAGGTTATGGATTTGTCTTCCCTGTGTGCAGTGCTTCCACCAAAACTACCAACCATGTTCAATACAGCATTGCTTCTGATCAAGGAACTCACCTCAGAGACAAAAAAGTGTGACAATGGGCTTATGGTCATGAATTTCATTGGTCTTACCATGTTCTCCATCATCCAGAAGCTACCTTGATAAAAAAGATATAATGGCCTTTTGAATTCAGTTACTGTACCAGCTAGATGGCAATACATTACACAGCTGGGCCAAGGTTCTGCAGAAGGTTGTATATTCTCTGAATCTGTTTCCAACATATAGTAGTTTCATCAATAGCCACAATTTATGGGTTCAATAATCAAAGTGTGGAAAACAAATGTGGCACTACTCACCATCACCCAGAGTTACCCACTAGCAAAATTTTTGCTTCCCGTTCTCATGACTTTGTCTTCTGTTGGGTGAGAGGACTTAGTTCTAGATGGAGGAATGCTTTCACCAGAGAAACAGTCAATATTGCCTGCGATGATTGATTCAGACTACCTGGGGAAATTGAAATACTGCTTCTCAATGGAAGGAAAAAGAGTATATCTACAATACAGGAGATCCTTCATGATGTCTCCTAGCATTACCATGTTCTATGATTAAGCTCATTGCAAAATTAAAACAACCAAATCCAGGCCCATCCTTTTAGAAACAAAGGTTTAGTTTTGATCACCCTGCAAGGTCTACAACCACTGAAGTTCTTCCTAAAAAGAAAGGAAATACAGAATGGGTGGTAGAGGAAGATGGTTACAAATACCAGCTATGACCATGTAACCAGTTAGAGAAATAAGGACTAAAATTATCCTATTTCCTCCTTATTTTGTTTTGAACGTGTGTGTGTTTCCATCAAATGTGTTTGTTTTCTTTCTTTTGTTTACATCTCAGTATTTATGTTCTGGATATCAGGAGAGGAATAAACATCACTCAAAGACTGTCTAAGTTCATTTGTGCTCCTATACCAAAGTACCTAAGATGAAGTAATTTATAAGGAGCAGAAATTAATTTTTCACGGTTTTGGAGGCTGAGAAGTCCCAAATCAATGCTCCGAAGACACTGGCACTTGCAAGCCTTCTTGCTGCATCATCACAAGGCGGAAGCACAGAAAGATAAAAGAAGCCTCACTGGTCTCCTCCAGACCTTTCACAAGGCACTAATCCCTGTGTGAGGATCGAGCTTTTACAATCTAGTCACCCCATAAAAGACCACACCACTTAATACTGTTGTACTGGGGACCGAGTTTTAACACAGATTTTGGAGGGGATATGAACATTGAAATGACAGCTAGGACTTTAGCTTCTTTTGTGAGGAATGGATTGGTGTTTTCAGTTGTATGAAGGACAGTTGTATCGTGTTAGGAGGCATTAGCACATTGCTATTGTCTATATTTGAAGAGCAAGTATAGTTTAAGGAGATGGGTATGGCTGCCAAATTGACAAGGGCTGGATTGTGATGATCAATTTTATCTGTCAACTTGACTGAGCTAAGGGATGCTCAGATAGCTGGCAAAACATTACTCCTGGGTGTGTCCGTGAGGGTGCTTCTGGAAGACATAAGCATTTCTAATCGCAGACTGAATAGAGAAGATCTGCTGTCACCAATGTGGGTGGGCATTATCCAATTCTTAAAGGCCAGAATAGAATAAAAAGATACTGAAAGGATGAATTCTCTCCTCTCCTTCAGGTGGGACGTTTATCTTATCCTGTCTTTGGATACTGGAGATCCTCGTTTTACCTCCTTCAGACTCTGAGGTTTATACCAGTGCCCTCCCTCCCACATGAAAGCTTCTAGCTTCTGAGTGTGAGTTACACCATGTGCTGCCCTGGTTCTCAGACCTTTGGACCTGGAGTGAGTTAGAACACTGACTTTCCTGGTTATCCAGCCTGCAGATATCATATCCTGGGATTTCTTGGCCTTCATATTCTCATGAGCCATTTTCACAATAACTCTCCTCTTATGTATATGTATATCTATCTATATCATCTAAATCTATCTATCTATACTGTTTTTATTCTATTGGTTCCATTTTTCTAGAAAACCTTTACAAATTCAGGTGGCATAGGACCATCTTCTGAAGAGTGCAACATTGCTGTTCTCTGTGTTCTGTATTCCTTTGCTTAATTTATTCTCAAGACATATCAAATTAATAACTTGATAAAATATGTCTAATAAGAACTTGACATTCAAATTCAAAACTTAAAGTCTGAAAGTTTTTTGACTTTACACCACAAAACCTGATTTTCTTCCTTTATGTGTATTGTTTTTCCATGTGCTCCACTTCAATAAATGCAAAATATTTGCAAAATGTTCTATAAATTAAAGAAATGTCTTAGTACTTTATAAAGGTGAATTAACATTGATTAATTTCCTTAGAAAACAGAATACACTACCTTTTTGAATTTTATTTCATTGAATATTATCTATGCAACCATTTTCATTTTTCTTTTCACAACCTAAGGATCAGAGAAATAAACACTAAGAGTGTAGTCTAGTATTGACAAAACAATCATATCCTCTTTTTAAAAGGAATTTCCCATATTCTTCTTTTTTGTTTATCTTAACAGTTCTTTAAAAGCCTAGTTTAGAATTATATTAGATAATTTCTTCTAAAATATATATATTTTTTCTTTCTTCTCTGATTTTCAAGATTCTTTTTCTTGTTTACTATAATAATTTCTCTGGAAGTGAGTATCTCTGTTGAATTTCCTAGAGTTTGCTTTAAGGTTATAATGGCCAATCCAAAATCTCTCTCTCAAGATAACTTTCTGTTTTGTATCATTGAAATTCTACCCATCTTTTCCATATCCCCCTATATGGTGAATTAAAGAGAACCAAAAATTCCTTGTCTCTCCTTCTGTCAAGTAGTGTATGCATTCCTACCTTGTGACTTATATAATGTGGCTAAAGAGATAGTGTTTAACTTACAAAATAGGCCTTAAGATTTCTGTAGCATTGACCTTCACCCTTGGGAAATTCCCTTTGAAAGCCAAATACTAAAGTTTGACTTGTCTAAGAACACCACGATATAAGGAAGGCTTTTAAAGAAGTTAGTCAAACTGAGAGAGAGAGAGAGAGAGAGAGAGAGAGAGAGACAGAGAGAGAGAGAGAGAGAGGTTCCATGGGTTAGTACCAAGGTATCCCACATGTGAACCTTAAGATGTGACATTAAAGAATGCAGGGATATTTCAGCATAATGGGGAGAACTACAGAGGAGCAAGCACCGAATGGACAAGGGAAAACTTAGGCAGCAGAAATCTGACATTAATGATGAATTAGAATTAATTGTAGAATGAATAAATCCTACCAAACTTAAAATTTTAGCCCAAAGCTAGTCTTGATCTTATTTCCTAATAAATGACACTACTTTTTTACATCTACTTTTTTTTCTAGCACTTAGAAACAAACAAACAGATATTCCAAGATAAAAAACAAATAATCTAATTGCTAAGTTCTTGGTTTCCCCTTATAAACTGGAACTTGTTTAAATATATATTTTAAATTATATTTTCTGATTTCTATTTTAGCCTGTAATAATGCATATTACATTCTCTTGGTCCCTGTCCCTCTTTTAATAAACAAACTAGAAATTCCAATATCAAAAATCAACTGTTTTCAATTATATTTGCATTTTTCTTCTCGTCTGTCTTCTCCATACAATGCAAGCTCTTTGGGAAGGACCACATTCCATTATTTATACATCCCCATTAGGCAGTAAAATACTAAACACAGAATTATGTCTGATTGATTATGGTTAAATGAAAGAATTAAAGAATGTTATAACATTCGTATATTATATATTATTAGAGAGGTTAGCTGGTTCACTACTAAAAGAACAGACATAATTGAATAATTCCTATTTTTTCAAAAATATACTTATTATGGTTATTCTAGGTAATTTGCATAAACATGAAATGCATGAATTTATCTCTAGAAATCTACTTTAAAATTAATCATAAACCTATCAGGTATGAAATTTCTTATTAACCTCAATTGTAGTCACTTGTTTCATATTAAAAGAAACATGTTTAAAGCACTTTATTATCTTTTATTAACCAGACAAAATCCTAAATCCAGTTAATTTGCAACTCCTCTGATATACCTTAGTTATATCAAGTAAAAAGTAAAAGTAATTTTGGATTTGTATCAACAGCTGACTAAATCATCTTTTATCCATCATTGAAAGACAGAATCTTTAAATTATGAAATAAAACAGTGTACAAGAAATTTATACACTTCAGGAAATAACATTTTAAAAATACCTCTAAAAGTCTGTATGGCATCTGAACTTGGACATATAGCTTCTGTAGGTAAGCATTTAATTATTCTCCATAATTATTATTTGTCTTCTATAATACTAAAAAGCATTGCTTGTAAGGAATTTCTAAAATGAATATTTTTCTCTCAATCATGTGTTAACTAAATCATTTTTCATTCTGACATGTCAGTTTCCTATATATAATCTCTAAAAGTTAAATTTTTAATCCAAAAATAGTAGGTCATATCCCTAGAAGAAAGGGATGTCATAAAATACCGTCATCTATTATCTGACTTTCTTTTTTCTAAAATTCCAGGCTGACTTTAGCTGAACAAGTTCTTACATTTCAAATCAAAACACCTTCTAAAGAATAAAGTGACTATGAGCTCTTCACTCTATATATTTAATTATGAGTACAATTTTCTAAGTTAGCAAACTGTGAACTCAAGTCATCTTTGCTAAAGAAATGGACAATTTTACAGAAAGGGAGAAGTTGCAAGGGTAAGTATGGCTCCTGAAGCACTTTATGGAAGGGCAAACACTGTCAGTGTCCTAGACTGGTGTTGAGGTTCGGCAGCAGTGAGTAAATAACTGTGGATGGAAAATTAGAAGAGGTAGTTACGTTGATATCGGGAGACAAATGAATTTTTTTTCTATGCCACTCATTACAAAAGATTGGGTAAAACACTTTAACGTCTCAAAGTTAATTTCCTCATGAGTAAATGCTGAGAATACTAACTCAGAGTGCTGAGTAGATAATTACTTTAGAAGGTGCAAGCAAAGGTATTATAAAACTTTAAATTATACACAAATAATAGATTTAATAATTGTAAGTCATCTATGGCTAACCCTGAATGTCCATAAATAAGAATCCTGCCGGGCGTGGTGGCTCAGGCCTGTAATCCCAGCACTTTGGGAGGCCGAGGCGGGCGGATCGCAAGGTCAGGAGATTGAGACCATCCTGGCTAACACGGTGAAACCCCGTCTCTACTAAAAATACAAAAAACCAGCCGGGCGTGGTGGCGGCGCCTGTGGTCCCAGCTCCTCGGGAGGCTGAGGCAGGAGAACGGCGGGAACCCGGGGGGCGGAGCTTGCAGGGAACCAAGATGGCGCCGCTCACTCCAGCCTGGGCCATAGAGCCAGACTCTGTCTCAAAAAAAAAAAAAAAAAAAAAAAAAAAAAAAAAAAAAAAAAATCCTGCATCTTACCTAGAGGGGAAAGAACAGGTTTATAAAGTTATCTATGCAACTTGCATAATTAGACACTAACACTTGATTATAACATTAATCTCACAGTCTACTGAAAATAAAGCACATTCTTCTATTTGCCCCTTTTTTGGAGATGAAAAATGTAGATATTAAAAGCTAGGTAGAATTTTTCAGTCAAAACAGCATTTATATTTATTAGCTCTGTTTAAATATAGCACATAGAAGCGCTTAATCAGGCTAAAAATAAATTTAGTATTGACTGAGAACAAATTTGTTTACACTTAATCATCAAAGGGACAATATAACCTACTGTTCGGGCTCTTTAAGCCGTTACACCCTAAAGTCTCTTCAAAGTGATTTGTACTTAGTAGACAAAAATATCGATTATGGCTCAATAATTTTAAAATGCTGTGTGCATAATATTCTTTTTCAGACGGCTAGAGTCCACCGAGTTTTTAGCTTTCCCTCATGAGTAGTTTAGAAGTTGAGATAGCTTACTAACAAAGCAGCACATTTGGAAAAGGGTCAAATACAAGATTCCTAGAAATATGTGTTTTTTTTAATTTTGAAATTTATTTAACACACTTATACATTAGGTTTCTTAAAAGTTGCTTATTTTGATTTTGGGAGTAATTATCACACCAAACATTTATGTATATTAGAAGGGAGAGTTCTTTGTCATTCCTGTAACATGCAAATATCTGCGGTTTTTATTCTAATGGTTTATGCTATTCCTCTCTGCTCTATTTTCAATGCTACTGGCCTAGACCAAAGAGTGTCCAATCAACTCCAGTGACGAAGCTCTAGGCCTGAATTTTTTTTGTTTTTTTTTTACTATAATATTCCATCATTTAATCCATCCTCTGCTTGATTCATAAAAAGTCAAATTTGATCATGTCACCTCTTCAATGCCTCTGTATTCCATAGAAGATAAATTCTAAATGCTTCAATATTAATATCTTCAGAATCTGTTTTCAAGCTACCATTTCCAGGGTCATTATTGACCAGGTCTATTCTCTATATCCCTGTGTAGTTTAATCCCCAGCTGCTATGAAATAAATCCATGAGCCATGACATACCTTTTTACACTACTATATTTATTACATCTTTGTACAAGAATTACACCCTATGCCTATAATATTATCTGATGTCAACTCTCTTTAAAATTAACACCAATCTTGCCCTCCTATGAAGTATTCCTGAGGGGCATGGAAGAGACAATCTTGCCCCGCCTAGGAAGTATTCCCACCTTCCCCAGAAAATCTAAATATTTTGTATATACCACTATGATATTGCTGGTTTTTTTCCTCTTCAACTATCCTATGCCATACAGAGAAATTATTTGATATTTGTACAATGTATTGGCTGCATCTGTTGGGACTAAAGAGAATCTTATATTTTCAAAAATAGTTAAAATTAAAACTTTCATGTCGATATAAAATGAACATGTATCACAGAGTTTATTTAATTCCTTAGTTAATAAGAGAATGACTAAGACATTACAACTGATTCAAAGGAGAAATAAAGCGCCATATCTAGGTAGGTCTGACAGGAAAGCAAAAATGAATTTACAAAGAGTTACGAAACTGGTTTTTTCCACTGGGAAAGGGACTGGGCATCAGTTGCCTTTCCATCTGATTGTCTGTGGACAAGATCACATGCCTTGCCATGTAGCAGTTTAGAGAAATAAAAACAGTTCTGACAAAGATGGGGATAATCTGGAAGAGTGTGTAGACATCTGGTAATAAACAATTTTTTTTGCCCATTTTCAAGAATTTCACATTTTTTTCCTGGGAGTAGTAATAAAAAGTCTTTGAACAAAATTCACATTTGTTTCATGAAAGAGTGTACATGCAAAATGACCTCCAAATGCAGAAGGAGCCAAGAAACCGAAGGAGCCAGACAAATTCAGCTTGTCATTACAGGGCGATTTTATTGTGTAATTTACTGACAAAAGTGTCGTTTTGGAAGCCAGAAGATAGGTAGATCTCCATGCCATTATCCCACAGACCCGGGGATTATACAGCATAGGGAAAGGGTACATGTGCTTCAGAGAAAATGGGTACAAATTTTATCTAAGGGCAGAATTTATGGTGAAGTCTGTGCTTTTACACCAGAAACAATAAATGAACAGGAAATCCCAGAGGCATTCCTAGAACTGTAGTGACTCAGAAGTCAACGTGGCAGATTAGCTTCTCAGATGGAGTTACTTTAGCCTTCACTTTTTATAGGAGAGTACATGTTAAGAAAACAAAGTACAAACGCTGGGAAATTATGTGTCTAAGATCTTTGGTGTCTAAGAGACACGGTGCTTGCTCAGTGCCTATGGGACCCTTGACATTATTAACTGGGATACACAGAATTTAGAGTTCTTTTGAGAAGACTAAAAATAAGTTACTCAAGCATATAAATATGTATTTGAGGGCCGGGCGCGGTGGCTCATGCCTGTAATCCCAGCACTTTGGGAGGCCGAGGGGCGGATCACGAGGTCAGGAGATGGAGACCATCCTGGCTAACACGGTGAAACCCCGTCTCTACTAAAAACACAAAAAATGAGCCGGGCGTGGAGGCGGCGCCTGTGGTCCCAGCTCCTCGGGAGGCTGAGGCAGGAGAATGGCGGGAACCCGGGGGGCGGAGCTTGCAGGGAGCCAAGATGGCGCCGCTCACTCCAGCCTGGGCCACAGAGCCAGACTCCGTCTCAAAAAAAAAAAAAAAAAGTATTTGAAAAAGTAGTATACTTCAGTGAATTTATTTCAAATAAATGATGATTAATTCTGAGGTCAACACAAGGCAAACGGCATTTCCATTACAAAGGGAGCATTCCTCCGGGAACGCCATTCTCATCTTGATCACTCAAAACATTCTGTATTAGTCCATCCTGGCACCACTATAAAGAAATACCTGCGGCTGGGTGATTCATAAAGAAAAGAGGATTAACTGGCTCACGGCTCCACAGGCTGTGCAGGAAGCATGATACTGGCATCTGCTCGGCTGATGGGAAAGCCTCAGGAAACTTACAGCCCCGCAGAAGGCAAGGGCTGGAGGGCACTTCACCCGGCTGGCACAGGAGGAAGAGGGACAGCCGGGAGGTGCGAAACACTTTTAAACAACCAGATCCCGCAAGAACTCACTCACTATCATAAGAACAGCACTGAAGGTGCTGGTGTTAAACCACTCATGAGAAAACACTGCCATGATTCAATCACCTTCCACACGGGGGATTATAATTTGACATGAGATTTGGGTGGGGACACAGATCTAAACCACATCACATTCCTTTTCAAAATCTGATTTCAGCATCATCCTCTTAATAAAATCTAACCCTTTAAATATAAGAGAAACATTGCTCCTTCCTCCTTTGTGATCCACATTATCCCTGTGGACACTTCTGTTACAGTGCAAATTCATACTTAATCCCCTTATTTTTCATTTGTCAATTCCACCACGTTCCTTGAGGGTAAGTATTTTGTCTAATCCATTTGTTTTCCCAGTATCTCACATATTTGTCACACAGATGATTTTCAGAAATGTTTAGTGAATATGTGAACAAAAGGAATAATATTCAGAATGATAAATTCATTTTTAAATATATTAATTGAAGCTCTTTCCTATTTTCGAGTGTTTTAATATGTTAAACTAATTTAAAGATAGCAATGATAAACATACTAGAGAAAATACTAAAATTAACATCATAAATTTATAGTCCACATGTAAGTAACACTTCTTATACTACCAAGATTATCCAGGTCATACTATGAATAGATTTTTTAGTAAAATAACTCCAATATTGTTTTAAAAATATATTTAACTACCACTAATTTGTAAACACATTGGTTAACAAGATACAAGTGAACTTGCAAAACAGTATTTATTTAAAATTTTAAATCCATAATAATAAGACTTACTAGAAGATAAAATATTTTCTACATAGACTTGATATCACCTTATCACACAACTATAAGGCTCAGTATATAAATCTTGTTTAAAGCCTTGTCTAATATACTGTTGATTTCCTGGTTAAATGCTTCTTCTGATAGAGTTTGTGAGCTAAAGTTAATTATGAACAGAATTATTCTGACAAATTATCTTGCATATTAATGGTTCTAGTTGTTATATCTAAAATTTACATTAACCTAAACTCTTGGGAATGAAAAAATGAAATAATCTTTTCTAATGGGATTGGAATTGTGTGGCTCTGAGGCTGTTAAGTCTGGATTGATGCTGGAAGTTAATATCAATGTTTAACAGGGTTGACCGTCATTAATGATGTGCCTAGCTGTGGGTACAGGTGCTTTGCACATTACTACCCTCTATTCTCACAATCATCCAGTGGGGAATGTATTAGAATCCCTTTTATAAATGATAACGGTGAGGGTCACAGAGATCAAGCATATCTTCCAAGATGAAACAGATAGTGAATGCCCAATGAAGGTAAAGCCCAGTGAAGGAGAAACCCAAGACTATTACTTGCACTCAAGCAGTGGTGAAGGAGGGCGCTCGGAACTTTTAACACATGGGAGTGCCTGTATGCATGTTGGAACCCAGAGCACTCGATAAGGGAAATTTATTGCCTTTTTGATTTTCCATATTCAAATTTGAGAAATTGCTTATTATAATTAATACATTAATTAGAGATGGAAATCTTCAAATCAGCCATGTAATGTGACACAAAATGGCAAACACCAAGAAAAGCAGAAATTGATATAAATTAAGATTAAAAATAGGCCAGTGATTACTTATTAAATTATTTAGAAAATAGTAAATGAGGACAGCTCTCAGACAGCAATGTAAGGCAATGATTCAACTAGTAAAACCTGCCCCTGTGAGGCTCTGGGGCAGCCAGGTCAAGTAAGAAGTTCTTGAAAGGCTTTTGTGCTTTAGTAGGCTGCAGGTGATGGTCTACTCTCTGAGAGTGGGGAATTGTATGACTTTATTTGTAGGGAGAGCAGAGAAGTATTTGAACAATAACTGGGCTCCAGGGGGACTAGAGGGACAGCCACCTCTCTCTCTTTGTTTTGATATTCTTTTTTTCTGCTTCCAGATTCAGCCCTGGTGAGTCAAGGGGAAGCGGACTAGTGAAAAGTTGAACAGTTCGAGTTTGACTCCCTGCCCATGGCTAGATGGTTGTTAGCTGTGCTTGTACAGCCAGATGCTAGTGTGTCGCCCCTGAAATGCTTCCTCCATCTATCAGTGACGAGCTAGAAAACACGCGGCACCCTTGAACGGAGGTACTTGAGAAGAATTTTATGAAGGGGATACTCTTAGATCTGTGAGCAGGAACCCAAAGGGGATGACATAGCCCCCAGATACTTGCAAGAGCAAAGCTATTAACCCTCCCGGCCTGAAAAGCAAAGAGGAGGGAGGGGCTGTGTGAACCTGGGCAAAGCTTACTTAAGTTCAGCTCCACTTCCGGTGATAACACTGTTCAATGGGAAGATGCTAGATAAGGAAAGACATGGAATCCTAACAGAGTTAAACAAAGCCTCTATACAGCCGAGCTGTAACTGACATGGGCGTGTGGTGGCAGTCTAGAGGTCTAGAAGGTTCTTTCCTCGCCTTTCAAGAGCAGGAGTGTGAATGCTTCTTGATCTAGGAGGTGCAGCCAGGTTGCTCCACTTGCCCACTGGACTTTTCTCTTTTGCAAAAGGCACTTACCAGCCTCTCTTCACTCCCACTTTGGCCTTATTCTCTCTCATCAAAATCTACTCCTCCTGTTTGAAATTTAAAAAGCAGCAGCAGCATTTCTGTTGAACACAGGGGTACAAAATAATAATAACAGCACAGTTGGGAATTGTGCTAGGAACTTTATAAGACTTTGTCTCATTAAATCCTCAATACAGCTTTAGCGTATTTTTCTAGAGGAAAAAATGCTAGGATCATCTCCATTTCATGAGTTGGTAAGTAGAGAAGACTTTTGTCTGTTTTTTAACTAATTATACCAGTTGTTCAGGCCTTTATCCAAGTCATCTAAACCTAAGGGTAACTTCCTCTCAGTGACATTTCCAAATAAAGATTTTAAAAATTTCTTTTTCATACTTTGCAAATATTCACTGACTCTATGAATTTCCAGTGAAATGTATCTACAGAATGTCCATATCCCCCACATTTTTTTTACAAAAAGGCCCACAGAAAGCAAACCTGTAATAAAATAAGACAGAGTTCATACAGTATATAACATCTTTCAGCATTTTTTATATTCTCCCACCCACATGTGATTCTCTGGCACATAATGGGATATCTGCAAGATGAACTCAGATTGTGATATGTAGCCAATAGAAGACAAAATGCTCAATCTGTGGGTTATATGATGATAACACTGTACCCACTAATTCACGTGAAATTCTCCTTGTAGCTCACTTACACAGAAGTGAGAGAGCAAACACATTCTCTCAAAATATCAAGGTGTTCTATTCTGAGAACAGCAGAATTCGACGCAGGTGGCTATTGAATTAGCTATTAACAGTTGATTAGAAGGATATATTTTAGAACATTCTCTCCAGAACAAAGAAAGGTTAATTTTAAGCAGAACTCTCAGCTGCTAATATTATGTATGATTCCATCATACTACTTTGTGAAATAGAACTATAATTCAAACCTGTAAGTTCATGGTATTTGACAGAAAGGTACACATCACATTTTGCAAAAGAGCCTTGATTACTTTCAGTGCTTCCTTGTGGTAATAAAGCCTTGACAGCTTCCATTTCTCAAAAGAAAAGCTTTATTATTTTCTCCTCAATTCTAAGCAGTTACTTAACTTTGAAATAGTTGCAAGTAAACAGAAATTTCTTTGTTGAAAAAAAAAAAAAAGACAAGAATTCCTTAGTCAGTTCCTCCCAATCTTCTATCGCTTAGGAAACTTAACGTAACAAATGGGTGCAATTTAAAACTTTGAATACTTTAAAATGTTTTAGTTACCACTTAGAGACTGTATCAATCAGGGTCCAGGCAGGAAACAGATGGTATATACTCAAATCAGGTAATCTGAGGAGAATTTATTAAAGGTATTATTTACAAAAGTGCAAGCTGTTGTGTGAGAAAACTACATTGACTAGTTCAGTACTGCGGGCAGAAACAGCAAGGCATCTTACTACACCTACCACTAAGCAGCAAAGAAAAAGATCAGGTTACTGGAACATGACCTGTGATCTTTTGATGAGGGAAGCCGTTAGCCTGAGGCAATCTCACAGTGAGAAAGTAGAAGAAATTAATACCTTGGCTTCTCTTTCATTCCTCTTTCTGAGTTTCTTGTGGCTTTCCATTGGCCAAACCAACTGGAAGGCCACTGATGGAGTCCGTATCAGTCAACCCTTCTGAGTACAAAGTAGGTTGGGAGAGGGCAGTAGTGTGGATCTGGGGGGGATATGAAAGATATACAGGGGTACATTGTGTTAGGCAATCATTTAAATTTTTGCCTGTGGCTGATTTTTGCTCTTAAAAGACATACATTTGAGTCAGGAATTGCCATTTCTAAGGGTTGTTCTATAATTAAGTTATTTAATCTATTTCAGGAGGGAAGAGTATGATCCAGTTTGGACTTGTGAACTACTCACAGCTACTAAAGTATTTCAGCAGCCCAAGACAGCTGAACACAGTGTCACTCTGCCTAGAGAGCCCAAGGTATACCAGGGATGGTAGATCAGCAAGTCATCTGGTAGACTTTTGGGCAGAATATGTGGCCTAGGACATCAGCCATCTCCAGAACAAATAGAAACAATGGAAATGTACTGTTTTTTCATAAGCCTCACCACTGGTCAATTCTGTCACCATTATATACACATTATTTCTTTTCTTGCACAAACACCCACACCCATAATTATACAGGAATCAGCAGCACCCTTTAGAAGACTGTACCATGGAAAGAACTTTTGGTTGTACAACTGCTTCAATAATTATTCTGCAGTTTCACCAGTAATTATAAAGTATAAACATTTTGTCTCTTCTAGTCTGTTTGCACCTATGATCCATTTAATAAATTCAACAAATGTTTATCAGGTAATTTTTTCATGCCAAGCAACATTCTTTGTGCTGGGATAAAGCACTGAAGTCAAGTTCTATCTACAAGGTACATGATTTAGATAGGCAGTATTATTAAATATTTGGTTCAATAAATCCGTATCATGTTCATCAATCAGTGTTTCCTACACAGTTGTATATTCATCTCATGTGTGGTAGGATATCCTCCTTGCTTTTAAACAATTTATATTTTTGCAGAAAATACCTACAAGTCTAGGCATTACATTGCTCTCTCCTCTTTTTTTCTCTTTTCTTCTCCATTTTATGAATTATGAAACAGTAGAAGGGCTTCATTCAAGTGAAATAGAACATTGCCAAGTGAAGCACAACATGATATATGTGGAAAATATTGTGAAGATGTACAAAATGGAAATGCAGATTTGCATTTTACTCTTATTTCAGGGGAGTAGAGATGAGCTGTGCTATGCACATAAACATTGAAGCAGTCACTGAGGCATGAATGCTTTCCCTGTTTGTTCCATTTTCATCCACTGCAGCACCCTTGGATCATGTTCTTATTTGGCGTTTTATTAGCAGGACAAGTGGCTGGTTTGAAGAATACAGTTCAGGGTTCCTTTAAATCTCTCTTTTTTTTTTTTTTTTTTTGACATTTCTCATTGTATTGCACCATGTCAAGTAAGCATGAACCACTGTGCGCACTATATTGAATTTTCTTCAGGTAGTTCAAAACAAATTAATTCTCTACCCACACATCATTTAAAGCACTAATTCCCTGTGCAGCCCAGCAAACTTCAAGGTGTACCTGTTCAGCATATAAAGTTAAGGCAGTGCACCATAAACACCTGTTACAGTTTATAGCCATCTGCTTCCTCAAGAAATCTAAATTCTAATAATATAAAATTAGCAGATGGGGAAGAGCTATAACCTCAGCTTTGAAGAGGGTAACTGCAACCTTTAAATTAACATAGTGTCATTTTGCTGGGAATTGTTTACAATGGCCACAGGGACATAGTTCAACGATGATGGCACATTAGGGATGTACTTTGCTTTTGTTCAAGGATAGTTTGTATGGAGAGTATCTCTTGATTTCTAAAACTCTAACTTAAGGTACATCTTCGTCCTCTTAACTAAGGAGCAAGATAATTAAGATGTAATGCAATGGAGTTCAACGCGTGACGGTCCTAAGAATAATGGAAAGATACCTGTGAGACTGTAAGTGGCAACGTTTTGAATAAAAAATTAAAGTTGGTAATTATCCACTCGTATAAGATTAAGTATAAAAATGGGATTTTCAGAGGAAACTTCTAATACACCGCATGTATTTTTCAGAAACAATTTCTCTTAATATTCACAAATAATTGAGAAGTCTGTTGTGGCATAAAGACTGATTAAGAAAATAAATAAAACCATTTATAAACCTCAGGGTTTGTTTTGTTTTGCAAAATTAGCCTGTCTTTGTGCTGTTTTCTTCTTCTGATCAAAAAAGTAATGCCTGCTCAATATAAATAATTCAAACCCTACAGAGGGCTTAAAGTGGAAAGTGGAAGGTAACCATGATTTCATGCTCCACAAACCTGAGGAAAAAACATCAATAACTTTTTTTTTTATTTTTTCAATTAATAACTCAAGAACCCACAGGCTAGTTTTGTGAGGGGTCCAATATCTAACGCGTGAGCTGGCTCCAAGCTGCCCACGGTTCACCAGGACTAAGTAGCCCCACTCCTGGCTAGGCCACACTGTGAAGAGAGGGCCTGCATCTGAACATAGTTTGGTTCTCTGATGCCTCTTGCCACCCGACTGTTGGATAATCTGGTCCTCCATTACATGACCAAAAGTGCTGTCTGTATGTGGAGGTGCTTGGTGGTATGTTTCCGCATGGTCTGCTGTAGCCTTTGTTAACAGAGAAATTCATTTAATTCTGTCCTTCATCCCTTTCTTGGTGCCCAAGTTGCCCCCTACGCTGGATTTATTAACCTATTGCTTTTGTGACAAGTTTGGTGCAAGGTACCAGAATATGTCACTCCCAAATATGCCTCTTTGACATATGAATTATTTTGAGCTAAAGGCCATTGAGAACCAGTGGGTTCAGGAAAAGCTCCAAAGACAGGGCATGAGCTTTCCTTTCGTAAAAATATTTCCATTTATAAAGACATTTTCCATGTGTAAATGGAAATTACAAATTACAAATGCCTCCCTTTCCCACACCAGAAGAAGGAGGACTCTAAACAACTCTTGTCGATGGAAAAGGCACTGACCATCCTTTTTCTTGGTCACCTTTCTCCTTCCCCAGACACAAGCCCCTTTTCCTTTGTTTAGCCTAAGATTGTATGTAAGTCCAATTCTAACTATTCTTTGAGTTACTCATCTCTGAATGCTCACATGTGTATGTGTGATGCACACATTAGTAAACTTCTATATGTTTTTCTGTTGTTAATCTGTCTTTTGCTAGTCTAGTTTACAGGGCCTTTGCTAGAGAACTTCAGATGAGTAGAGGAAAAAGTTGTTGGTTTTTTTCCCTCTCCTATAGTGGAAATAGAGGAAGACTATCCGCATGAGAACACACAAAGGCTAAGTACTGAGAGTTCGCTGCACTTAGAGAGTCAGCCACTATTGCTTGAATCTGGCTAGGAATCAAAGGTGGGTGAGTGAGTAAAGAAACTTTAGAGTAGAAAAAATGGAAGGTTTAACATGTGCCCTGACTGGAGATTATTGGCATAGAGAAGCTGTAGGCAGTCAAAGAAGAAGCAGGGCATTTTATCTGTTTGAGTGGAGATGCATATTTTGCTTTCTCTGGTTGGTCCTAAATTGGAAGTGGGAACAAAACTAGAGAAGGTGACAGTTCTTGACAGAGTGTTGATCATTTTGGACCAACTGCTGGCGAGGTTGTGGTTTGTCTTCCTGGACTGGCTGCTGCAGAGTCTGTGGGTGAGGTTTCTATTTTTATGTGTGGTGTGGCCGTTATCCATTTGTGCATTCATCCTCTCAAAGTCACCAACAATTCAACAGCTTCAACGACACGGGGTTATTTTCTCGCAGTTCCGCGGGTCAGAAGTTCTGTGCGGGTCTCAGGGAATCCGGATCATCTGTCAGCAGCTGCATTCCTTTCTGGAAGCTCTAGGAGAGAATCAATTTCCCTCACGTTGGAGTTTCTGGAAGAGTTCAATTGCTTGGGGTTGTAGGATCAAGGTACCCATTTTTCCAGCTGGCTGTCAACTGAGAGCTATTTGCTGTTTCTAAAGGCTGCAACACTCCTAGGGTTTGACTCCTTCCTACATCTTCAAAGCCAGCCAAGTTGGCTTTCTCTCATCTCCTGCTATGGTACAAATAGGAATCTCACACACACGTGAAGAATGATCAGATAACTGGGTGGATGGATATGAATGCTTGGGCGGCAGGGCATCCAAGGTCGAGGCAACAGCATGTACCAAAGAACTGAGGCCTGTAAGTACAGGGTGATGTTGATGAAAAAAGCCAAACTCCATAAAATACTCAAAAAGATTTATTCCAAGCCAAACGTGAGAACAGGACTCATAGCCCAGCCCCACTGAGAACATGTACCTAAGGTGGTTGGGGTACAGGTTGATTTCATACATTTTAAGGGAACAGAAGTTACAGGCAGACTTCAGTCAATACATGGAAGGTGTACAGGGGTTTGGTTTGGAAAGGTGGGACACTTCAAAGGTCAAAGGTGGGTGTGCGGCTTACCTGTCATTGTGAATTAAAATGTTTTCTAATTGGCAATTGGTTGAAAGAGACCTATCAAAAGACCTAGAGTCAATAGAAAGGAGTGTCTGGGTTAAGATAAGATAAGGGGCTGTGGGGACCAAGGTCCTTATTACGCAGATGTAGTCTCATAGATGGCCACCTTTAGAGGCAATAGATGGCAAATATTTCTTCTTCAGACCTTTAAAAGGTGCTAGAGTGTCAGCTAATTTCTTCAGAATCAGAAAAAGACCTCGAAAGGGAAGAGGATTCGCTATAGAATGTATAATTCCCCTACAACAGACCCCTTTGCAGAGCCATGTCAAAATATGTCAAAGAAATCCATTTTGGGGTAAAATAATTTCTTTCAGGGCTTGCAGTCTGGCATGTGATGCTATATGAAAGTCAGGTTGAAATTTGGTGTCTTATTGCTACAGAGTCTGTTTTGCCAGTCTTAAGATCTCTGCTTTAATGTTAATGCTGATCAACTGTGCCTAAATTCCAAAGGGAGGAGGGTGTAATGAGGTATGTCTGATCTCCCCTTCCCATCATGTTCTGGACTAGCTTTTCTGGTTTCTTTGGAATCCCCTCGGCCTAGAGGAGGGATCCATTCAGTCGGCTGGGGTGCTTAGAATTGTACTTTGGTTTACAGTGAGATTCAGATATTAAGGGTTGGTGGGAATTTCTAGAACTTAAAGTACAAAGAGAAGTGGCAGAAGTCAAAACTGCAGTGGTCATCATAGGTGAAACCAGGATACTTACATTGTTCTCAAAGACTTTAAGACATTTTCTCACCCTTTGCAAAACTAGCTGGCACATCAACTGTCCATATGCCCAACAAGATTTCAAAACATCGTTGCTCTAGAATTACTTAGAGATGAATTCAGATTCTATTTCAGCCATTCACTTGCTGCATGACTTTGGCCTGGTAACTCCATGAATCCTCTATTTCCTCACATGTAGGATGGAGATAACTGTAACTCGCACGTACGTTTTGAGCATTACATTTAAAAAAACCTTCACGAATTAGGAAAATACACAAGATACTGTTAATAACAATAATTTTATTTTATGCTGAAAGTATATCCAGTCCCAGATCAAAATCTATAGAGAGATTGATTAACTCAGTGGATTATCACTCCCCAAAAGGAGAAAGGCCTTGCTGTCACTCAGCTGGGTACATCAGTATAACCAGCGACTTAACAACGGGCTGAGGTCACAATTCAATTTGCACTAGAGGCTCAAAACACGTGTAAAGTACCGTAATCGTTAAACTGAAAGCCATCACTTAAGCATACTAAATATAGATGCATATCAGGAGGACTACTTTAAATCACAATATGTCATCTGTTTACTTAATATCTAGTTAGCATTTAGAGTGAAGTGAATTGTTTCCTCCAATTTACTATTAATGTCACATATCAATTTACTCAGAATGGTGATTTCTGGTTTCAGGACCCTTAGGAAAAGAGCAGAATAAAAAGACGTGACAATAACATCCTTACATCTCAGATGTAATTATATAATATAATCTCCAGTTTTCAAAACCTGCTTGAACTTTGCCAGTTTTTCCTTATAGAATTTACTTTTTTTCATGCAAAAAGACAGGAATAAGGCATTAAGTGAATTATAGTTTACCTCTGAGAAATCTCACAGCAGAAACATGAATTTTAGGATAAAATTATTATTTATTTTCTCTCATTTTTCATTTCTTAGACTAACGCCTTGACATGTGGATGTTCAGTCATTTAGGATCAATAATAACTAAAACCAATCCAAACAAAAATGTTCCTGTAGGAATTCTTGAGAATATATATGTGTGCCTCTCTCCCCCAATAAACACCCATCCAAGGTATAGCTAACTATATGTTGGGCATAATAGCAATACTTTTTGTCATGGATGTTATATAAGGCATTGATTATACTATTCTTAGAATAGTGCCAGGTAAATACCAAGAATTCAACTGCTGTTAGACTTTAAGTCAGTATTATCATCCTTACTGCAGCTTGCACCATCAATAAGCATTTCTTCTGTTTGAAACATTTTAGCTTCTTGGCTAAATTTAGCTTCTTGTGGGAAGGGAAACTTCTTGCAGATTCTAGGTCCCCATCATGAAGTCCAGAGTCTCTGACCCTGCCTTATAAAACTAAGGGTGTGCCTAAGATGTAAGTGGCACTTCCTTAAATCTCACACCCCTTTGCAATGCACAACTTGAATGCCTGCATCCATAGGCAGCTGTCCTGTGCCTTCTCATGCTAAGTTCCAAGCATCACAAACCTCTCGGAGTACACAGCAGTCTTTGATGTCTCCACATTTCATGTGTGTATCTACTAAGCATCCCCTTCATCCTTTATGTGCCTACTAAACTCTCTAAGAATTCCTTTCAACACACAGTTATGCATCTTTTCTTCTCTGAAGGCTTTACTGGTTTAACTAGGCACAAATAACCACATTCTTCTATAACCACCACTGTAGTCTGCATACATTTTAAATTAATTCCTATGAAATTGACAATATCTCACCTCTTTTTGCCTAAAAGATTGGCAGTCCATTATTTGATCCTAATATAATTCCATAAATAACACTGGTTTTGCAAAGATTTGTTAAAATGTCAGGTAATCTGTGAGTTCCTCATGGACAGGGACCATGTCTTATTTAAAATATAAAGCAGAATTTTATAATGGCTTAACTACATGTTTATATTCAGCTTCAATAATATTTAGCTATAATCTAGTTTTTCTATATCTCAATTTCCTTATCTGAAAAGTGAATCCGATATCCCCAATACTCAAGATGTTTGCAAGGATTAAATGAGATAGCATGTGAAATTTTGTTTTCAAGGTAACATCATTTAATTCTTTTTAATTAATCCTACTGTTGTTCTTCAGTGAGATTAAGACAAGTTACCTGAATATTTGCAAATGCAAACATGGGGCCCTCTTTGGGAGGGAAAAAAACTGACAAGTTGATAATAGATTGAACTCAAATATTAATGAACTACTCCTTTTTACGTCAGCTAGCCTGGTGACAAAAGTCAGTCTTTAAAAAATCACACTATAGGTCTGGCACGGTGGCTCACACCTGTAATCCCAGAACTTTGAGAGGCCAAGGCGGGTGGATCACGAGGTCAGGAAATTAAGACCATCTTGGCCAACATGGTGAAACCGCATCTCAACTAAAAATATTAAAGTTAGGGTGTAGTGGTGGCGAAACTGTGATCCCAGCTACTCAGGAGGCTGAGGCAGGAGAATCGCTTCAACCCGGGAGTCGGAGGTTGCAGTGAACTGAGACTGCGCCACTGCACTCCAGGCTGATGACAGAGCGAGACTCCGTCTAAAAAAAAAAAATTAAAAAAACAAAATCACATTAATGTAAGGTATTGATTGGATCTACAGTCCTTCCGGTATTAATTTGCCATTGTGTCTTAATTCATAGAGTTTATTACATAAAACTTAAAAATATATGTCCTCGGTGACTATGCAGACAATAAGAAGACTCTTGAATGATTTGTATTCCCATTTTAAATTTGTGCAGGAGCACTTATACAATATAATCCAAATAAAGATTACCAGTGAACAAGTCCAGCTTTGTCCTCACACTATATCTTTTTATATATGTGTGTGTGTATGTGTGTGTATATATATAGATATAGATATATAGATATAAAGATAGAAGGACAGATTCAACAAAACTATCTCAAAAACTAAAATATAAGCTAAACAATAATGAAATTAGGAAAATTTTCTTCAAGCAAAACAGGAATAGCAACAGAAAATAAAATGTTAGTCTTTCACTAGAAGAAGAAACCACCATAATGAAATTAATATTAAAATAAATGTAGAATTAACTTGCATTACTAGATTCAATCTTTCAATTCATGTTTTAATAATAATTATCTTAGGAAATGCTGCTGAACAGCAGAATAATAATAGGCGTTATAGACAGAGAGATCTGAGTTCAAATCCTTATTCTTCTCCTCATTGGCTGTGAGAACTTGAACTGTTTATTTAACTTGCCTGAAATTCAGCTTCCCTATTTGAAAAGAGGATTGTGATAAAAATTAGTGATAATGTGTATAACAGTCTTAATTCTGAAAATAGAACACATAGTTCTTCAATAAAATGGTAAATAGTCTGGCCAGAGTATCAAAAAGAAAAAAAAAAAGGTCATACGATCAATTAATAATCCGAATAAAGGTTGCCAATAAACAATAACCCAAATACAGCTTCGTATTCACACAACATTTTCTAGGAAGAGATTCCCCACTTTTCTGAAAACTTAAAATATGTCTCACTGACAAATTTCTGATCTTTACATTCTTTAACAGTGAGTTTTGAAAGACTTTCCCCCATGGGCTCATGCCAACAACACTAAATGAACAAACTATTTTCTACTTGCCACACAGATAATCAATTGGAGGAAGCGAAAGGGAAAGGAGTTAATCATCATCTATAATTGTGCCCTAGAACAAGGTAAGGCTGGGGGAAGGAAAACAACAGGATTTGATAACAGACATTTATATCATGCCCAATATTCTGCGTGGACGGCTAACGGATGGCAGTGGCACCATTCACTGGGAGAATGATTGCAGGGCAAGCAAATAATTTGCAAGTAACAGGACAGGTTTAGATATGGACACAGCCAATTTAAGCTGGCTGGAGAATAAAGTAAGGACATCTAGTAGCTAGCTGTATGTGTGGGTTGAAAGAGCAGAAACATATCTGAAACTGAATACCACCAAATAGAAAGACTTTAATTGGTGCCATGGGAGTAGGAAAGAGTGATCCCAAGTAAACATGGCTAGAAGATACTTCTTACAGATAATCAATATTTTACCTGATGGGTCAAGAAAGAAGTACCTCCAAAAATGGTATCAGGTGAATGGTCAAAAGTCAGTGTAGAGGGTGTGTTATAGAAACCACGGAATGAAACTGTTTCCATGAGAGAGAACGAACCTCAGTGTTAAATGCTACTGAGAAGTAAACATAACGACTGCACTTGTTCATTATATTTATTATTGATGACCTTTGAGAAAGCAGTTCAATCGTCTGTTAGAGAAGGAAGCTGGGCGGCATAAATTGGCCTGGGAATGAAAGGTAAGAAGTCTAGTAAGTATACGTAGCTCTTGTAAACACTCGGCTGTCAAGTGGAGGAAAGAAGAGTGAAGCTGTAGAGAGATAAAATAGATTGCATTGTTTGTTTTGATAAAATGAAAGACTTAAATGTGATCAAATAGTGACAGGATGTCACCAACATAGACTGAAGTTACCACATTTCAGAAGTCATTTATCTCATGGGAAGAAAAGAGATCCAGACATAGAGAAGTTAGCCCGAGACTGAGGAAAGAATAACTCCTGCTTAACAGGAGGACATGATGGGCGTAAACGTAAAAAAAATACTTTTATGACGTGTGTGTGTGTGTGTGTCTGTGTGTGTGTAGTGCTGGACGCAAAGTTTAGAGAATTCCTGAAGATTTTATTTCTTCTGTGAATTATAAATTAAAATAATAGTAAGGAGAAAAGTGCTAGGAAAGGAGATTTTATATTTATTTGTTTATTTATTTAACCAACAAGGATGAGCTTGAAAGGAAAGATTTGAAAAGAGTGGAGAAGGATAGGAATAGTCACTTCAGAAAATAAGAGCACTAACTAGGGAAATGGCAGGATTTGTAAGCAAATCGAAGGTCAGGTTACTGTTGGAAACCAATAAGTTTTCTAGATTGCAATCCATAGTCCAATAATAGGCCTGAAGAAAGTCAAGACAGGTAAGTTGAGCATTGGAGTTTCACCCCATGTATACAGGTGGCAGGCAAAATAGGGAAAGAGTTGAGGTCATTGGCGTGAAAATAGTTGGAAAGACAGACTATCACATCTAAATTCATTAGAAAGGAAATAAAGAGAGAAGGTGTGACAGATATGGCAACTTTCCTGGCAGAAGGATGTGAGAAATATTACAAAAAAAGTATTTGGAACAAAGGGAATGTTATTTATACTACTTCATTTTTTAAAAAAATAGTTCTAATTTCATTCAACCTGTTGAAGAATCCAAGAGTAAAGAAAAACCACTTGTAGGGAATAGGTGTATTCTCCTGCAGAAAAATCAAAGCAGGAAATTAATTTTACAATGCAGAATAGAACCAAAGGTAGTGGATGAATGAATGAATAAAAAAGAGGAATATACTACTCACAATTATTAAATATTATACAACCAAACAAGGAGGGCTAAGACTTATTCTTTCTGACAAGCTTTAATAACAGGATGTCTGAGTTGTTGGGATGATTTAAGTATGACCTTGCTGGAAAGCAGAAAGACAGGCAAGAGAACCTCTGAGTAGCCTTCCCAGTACTGACAGGCTTTGCAGAGCTATTTACCCTGTGTAGGTCAACTGTCCCTGAGAATAAACCTGGGATGCCTACTGATCTTCCATATGGAAGAGATGAGGCCATGCTGAAATTATATCTGTAGGCATCACAAGCATATGAAGAATTCAGTGTGTCAGTAACTTCTTAATTACCCCATTCATTTTACTTAATCATGTGTAACAAGATCTGCATTTGCACTTATAGATTCTCCTTGCTCTGTAGTCTAAACCTGCCCATTAGCACCACTTAACAGTTGTTAAATATAATATTCTCTTGTTGCTATCTTGATACAACTCTGATTGCAATATTAATCGCTCTTAATGTGCTACTATAATGCATTCAAAGGCTGTTCTTTAAAATGTTTTAAATTAAGCATGCAAAAACCTTTGAATGCCTACAGAAGTCTAAGGAATCAAAAAACATCAAGTTTGGTGTAAGAACGAACTAATAAATTAATTACTTAAGTAACTGAGCATATACAGTGTCTCTCTTTGAAGTTAAGATTTGAATGAAATTCGGTTTAGGAAGGGAAAGAAAATACTAGGTACAGCAATGGGAAGCATAAGACAATCTTGGATACTTTATTGTGCATAACATTACTTGTGTTCCTTATAATGGTAATATTCATGCATTTTATAAAGTTATGGTAGTTTGTATCTTCAATGTTTAAATTAACCTGGTTTGCAAGGTGTAAATATAGGCTAAAGAAGACAGAAGCATTAACATGGTGTCAAATGAGTTCATGAGAATCATTTTAAAGTTATATGTCTAAGCTTTTAGAACTACATATTGATTTTAAATAATTTAAAGCATTAGATAATCACATATAACAATGTCCATGCTAACAATAATTGCTGAGTAATATAATTTAAAATGCTTATAAAATCTGACTCAGCCTCAGTGCCAGCTATTAAGGCCACCTTGAATGATACATACTTCGTTTTTATTGCTACCAACTGTGGAAAGCATAAGATTTTATTAGTTTCCAAATGGACACATCGATATTAATTTTAAAGAGATTCACTATTGCCACGTACCTCTTCGGGAGGGACACCAAAACAAGGAAATTGGAGATTTTATTGCTTAGAATATCTTTCGTCAATCATTTTGTTGTATTCACACCAAGTTTTTGTTTTTATCATTTAAAAAATCCATGAAATGAAAAATTGCCAAGAGTACAGATAGGATACTGTGCGATCAACAGTCAAGTCAACCAGCAGCATGGCTGACAGCTAGCAAAAGCATGAGACATAGCTTAGCACTGCTTACATAGAAAACACCATTTTCTAACAGATAATACAGCTTCAAAAAACTACAGCTGGACACCAAACTGAACTTCTCTTTCATGCAACTGTTCCATACGTCTCTGGGCAGTAACACACAGATTTAGGCCTGCGGCTCTGGAGACAGGCATGTATTTCCTGCAACTTCTTTGTATGCCTTTAGACAAGTGATCCTTCTAAACTTCAGATTCTCATCTGCATGTAGAAACAAACTGCACCTATCCCTTTGTGTTATTTCAAAGAAGAAATGATAAAATGTGTTGAAAACCTTAGCACAGAGCCTGGTATACCATAAACACTCAAGCAACACTAGCTCTTCTTTTAATAGAAAACAACTTAATGAAAATAACTTTTCACCTCTTGCTGGGCATAAAGTATTTAACAGGTTTTAAGTTGGGCATAAAATTAAGAATGAAAACTTTTCCACTAAGTACAAACTATATACGGTTTAGGACAAGAGAATGTCTTAAAATATATATTTTATCCTGTTTTGTATGTATAGAGAGAATCTAGGATCTGAAAAATGTTTAAAATCTAGTAGGGAACATAAGATATGTTTGAAAAAGCAAACACAAACAAAAAGCAAAATAGAAGCCACTATATGATGTTTTCTATGATACTTTCTGCATTTCTATCATTATCTGGGTTTATTTTTGTTCTTGAGGAACTTTCCAAAGGCATCTACTCTTTATCCTCATTAATGATTTTGGTCTCTCCTAAATTCTTCACTTAATTCATAGAAACATCTTTTTTTCCCATTGTGTTGAATACTTTCTCTTCAAATCTAGAATCTTTGCTTGTCTCTACTGTAATTAATAAACCAGAAACACAGCCTTCATATTTGAATAGTCATTTCCCATTTTTGTTAGACACCCAAAGAAAATTTGAGGCTTTGCTTTACTCTACACCCTCATTTCACCACCAACTTTCTGGAAGGAGCGACCTGCACCTGCCTCCTACATTTCTTCATGGCCGGCTCAGTGTCTATTCCTATGGTGCGCTTTCCACCACATCCACGTGCCTAAAACTGATCCCTCAAAGGTCACCAACTGCTTCCATGAGATTAGAAGATCCAATAACCTTTTTCCACTTCTAATTCCACTGCAGCATTTGACATTCATAACCATCGCTTTTTACTGAGCTATTCCTTTCCCTTGACTTCTCCAACACTATCTTTATTTCACGTTTATAGCAAATGAATTGATGATTGCCTGTATGCTAGGCAGAAAGTTGGAGATACGAGTGTGAACATGGAAAATATGGTCCTTGACTGCAGAAAAGGAAATCACAATCACCAAAACAGATGGATGCATGCTAGGAGTTTATGTGCAATAGAGTTTGAAAAAAAAAAATCATAAAAGGTAATCTAAAACAAAACAGGCTAGATAGCATGGGGGGGTTAAGGCCATTTATTAATGTCTTAGGGCTTCTGTAGCAAAGTACCACAAACTCAGAGGCTTAAAACACAGAAATTTATTCCCACACAATTCTAGATGGTAGAAGTTCAAAATCAAGGTGTCAGCAGCATCATCTTCTCCCTCAAGCATGTGTGGGAGAGTCCTATCTAGTCTCTTCTTGCTTCAGGTGTTTTCAGGCAATCCTTGTTATTCCTTGGCTTGTAGATGCAATACTCCATTCTCTGCCTCCATCATGACATGGCCGTCTCCTCTGGATATGTCTTTACATCATCTTCATCTTTTTTCCTGTATGTGTCTGACTCTGTGTTCAAATGTCTCCTTCTTATAAAGCCCTAAATCATACTGGATTAGGGCCCATGCTAATGACCTCATTTTAGCTTAATTATATCTGCAAAGACCCTGTTTCCAAAAAGGTCATATTCAAAGGTACTGTAGGCTTCAATATATCTTTTGGGGAGACGCAATTCAATCTATAACTGCCCCACTGAGAATGTGATGACTCAAAAGCAATATAAGGAACAGCCACGTGGACAGCAGGAGAGATAGAAGCATTCCCTGTAGACCAAGGGGGTAGCCTAGAGAAACCTCTGGAAAACCACTTTGAAATCTGAAGGCACAGATTATTGTCAGAAATAGGAAAAGTGGCACTAAGTGAGTTTAGAAATTATGTAGTATCCATATTATTTGGGGCTTTTAAATCTTATTAAGAGCTTGAGTGTTACCATGAGTGCAATGGGTTCTTTTGATAGGTTTTAACATAGGAATGATGTGACCCAATTCAGCTTTATGAAATTCACTTTTTGTTTCTATATGGAGAGGCTGGACCTGATGATTCCAAGAGAAGAAATAAAAAGAGGTGGACATATTCAAGGTACCATCTAGAGAGACAATCAACAGAAATTTCTGCGGCTTAGATTGAAGAGGTGAGGGGAATATCAAAATCAATCCTCTTTCTGGTTTGAATAAATGAGTGAATGATGTTGTTATTTATTGACATAGAGAAAGGTGGCAGTAAAGATACAACAGGAAAGAGAAAAGACACTTTGGCCAGGCACAGTGGCTCATGCCTTCAATCCCAGAACTTTGGGAGGCCAAGGCAAGAGGATGGCTTGTATTCAGGAATTCCAACCAGCCTGAGCAACACAGCAAGACCTCACTTTTAAAAAACATTAAAACATCAGTTGGGTGTGGTGGTGCACACCTGTGGTCCCAGCTAATCAGGAAGCAGAGATACGAGGATTCCTTGAGCCTGGGAAGTCAAGGCTGTGGTGAGCCATGTTCGTACCACGGCACTCCAGCCTGGGCAACAGACTGAGACCTTGTCTCGTTAAAAGATAAAACAAAACAAAAACAAGCAAACAAAAACCAGTGACTTGTGCTTTCAACATGTAAGGTCAGAACTATGTGTGAAATACGCAGGTGATGATTCCAGGCATACATTTGGTTATGTTTGTTTTCAGCTCAGAGAAGTGGCCTAGGGCAGAGGTACAGGTGTGGAAAACTTCAGCACAAAGGCAATGTTTATATCCAAGAAAATTGACAAGGTTTTTTGTTTTTTTGTTTTTTTTTTAAGTTTGAAAAAAGTTTCAAAGACTTCTAATATTTATTTATGGGGTAGGGTAGAAGAAGCCAAAAAAGAATAAGGATCAGTGAATTCAGAAGAAAACAGAGTGAATGATGAGACAGGAAGATGTTTCAATATGAATGTCAGGATTCACCGTCAAACGCTACTGAGAAGTCGAATGAGATGGTGAGAATAAACTGGACTTGGTAACATGGTGGTTGTTAATGACTTTGAAGAGTGGTCAGAGTAGAAAAAGAGCACTTGGAGGTAGGAAATTAATTGGAGATGAATTAGCCAGAATAAGGGAGTGAATAAATTTTGCTAGAAAGGGAACACAAATAATGCAGAAGTAGTTGGAGACAGATATGAGGGCAAGAAATGTCTTTATCATTGAACATGGTATATACTAGAGGATATTTCTTTTCTTATGGGAATGATTTGGGGAAAAAAAGTGGGAGGCAAATGACACTGAAGAGACAGCAAGCCAGGAGAAGGGTAAAATATTGACAGAGAGGAATGGGATCCAGCGAACATTTCTTCTGAGAGGAAAACAGATACCCCTTTAATTGTGGAAGATGAAAGGAAGGCGTTTTGGTGAGTTTTAGGTTTGGTGCTGGAAGGTAAAGACACTTGACAGCATTTATTATTAATAACCAAGTATGAGAAATGATCGCTAATTGAGGGCAAGTACATTATGGAACTGAAACACGAGAGGGTGTGGGGGAATGAGATAGAAATCATACTATGACACGTCTTAATTCTCAATGTCTTTTGCTTGCCCCTTTTCTTCTTCTGCTACTTAAATGTACTATGATTAAGGTCTTATTAAATATCTGTGGGTCACGCACGGTGGATCACCCCTGTAATCCTAGCACTTTAGGAGGCCGAGGTGGGTGGATTGGTTGAGCTCAGGATTTTGAGACCAGCCTAGGCAATATGGCAAAATTTCATCTCTACAAAAAATACAAAAATTAGCTAGGTGTGGAGGTGCATCAGCCAGGTGTGGAGGTGCCAGGTGTGGAGGTGCATCAGCCAGGTGTGGTGGTGCCAGGTGTGGTGGTGCCAGGTGTGGTGGTGCCAGGTATGGAGGTGCATCAGCCAGGTGTGGTGGTGCCAGGTGTGGTGGTGCCAGGTGTGGTGGTACCAGGTGTGGAGGTGCCAGATGTGGAGGTGCATTAGCCAGGTGTGCAGGTACCAAGTGTGGTGGTGTCAGGTGTGGTGGTGGCAGGTGTGGTGGTACCAGGTGTAGAGGTGCCAGGTGTGGAGGTGCCAGGTGTGGTGGTGCCAGGTATGGAGGTGCATTGGCCAGGTGTAGTTGTGCCAGGTGTGGAAGTGCCAGGTGTGGAGGTGCCAGGTGTGGAGGTGCAGCAGCCAGGTGTGGAGGTACCAGGTGTGGAGGTGCCAGGTGTGGAGGTACATCTGCCAGGTGTGGTGGTGCCAGGTGTGGAGGTGTCAGGTGTGGTGGTACCAGTTGTGGAGGTGTCAGGTGTGGTGGTGCATCCGCCAGGTGTGGTGGTGCCAGGTGTGGTGGTGCCAGGTGTGGTGGTACATCCGCCAGGTGTGGTGGTGCCAGGTGTGGTGGTATCACGTGTGGTGGTGCCAGGTGTGGAGGTGCCAGGTGTGGAGGTGTCAGGTGTGGTGGTGCCAGGTGTGGAGGTGTCAGGTGTGGTGGTGCATCTGCCAGGTGTGGAGGTGCCAGGTGTGGAGATGCCAGGTGTGGAGGTGTCAGGTGTTGTGGTGCCAGGTGTAGACGTGCCAGGTGTGGAGGTGCCAGGTGTGGAGGTGTCAGGTGTGGTGGTGCATCCGCCAGGTGTGGAGGTGCCAGGTTTGGTGGTGGCAGGTGTGGTGGTGTCAGGTGTGGTGGTGCCAGGTGTGGTGTCAGGTATGGTGGTGTCAGGTGTGGAGGTGCCAGGTGTGGAGGTGTCAGGTGTTGTGGTGCCAGGTGTAGAGGTGCCAGGTGTGGAGGTGCCAGGTGTGGAGGTGTCAGGTGTGGTGGTGCATCCGCCAGGTGTGGTGGTGCCAGGTGTGGAGGTGTCAGGTGTGGTGGTGCCAGGTGTGGAGGTGCCAGGTGTGGAGGTGTCAGGTGTGGTGGTGAATCCGCCAGGTGCGGTGGTGCCAGGTGTGGAGATGCCAGGTGTGGTGGTGCCAAGTGTGGTGGTGCCAGGTGTGGAGGTGTCAGGTGCGGTGGTGCCAGGTGTGGAGGTGTCAGGTGTGTTGGTGCCAGGAGTGGAGGTGCCAGGTGTGGAGGTGTCAGGTGTAGTGGGGCCAGGTGTGGTGGTGTCAGGTGTGGTGGTGCCAGGTGAGGTGGTGCCAGGTGTGGAGGTGCCAGGTTTGGAGGTATCAGGTGTGGAGGTGTCAGGTGTAGTGGTGCCCGGTGTGGAGGTGCATTAGCCAGGTATGGAGGTGCCAGGTGTGGTGGTGCCAGGTGTGGAGGTGTCAGGTGTGGTGGTGTCAGGTGTGGAGGTGTCAGGTGTGGTGGTGCCAGGTGTGGTGCCAGGTGTGGTGTCAGGTGTGGTGGTGTCAGGTGTGGAGGTGTCAGGTGTGGAGGTGTCAGGTGTGGTGGTGCCAGGTGTGGTGGTGCCAGGTGTGGAGGTACCAGGTGTGGAGGTGTCAGGTGTGGTGGTACATCCGCCAGGTGTGGTGGTGCCAGGTGTGGTGGTGTCAGGTGTGGAGGTGCCAGGTGTGGTGGTGCCAGGTGTGGAGGTGCCAGGTGTCGTGGTGCCAGGTGTGGAGGTGCCAGGTGTGGAGGTGCCAGGTGTGGTGGTGTCAGGTGTGGAGCTGCCAGGTGTGGTGGTGCCAGTTGTGGAGGTGCCAGGTTTCGTGGTGCCAGGTGTCGAGTTGTCAGGTGTGGAGGTGCCAGGTGTGGTGGTGCATCCGCCAGGTGTGGTGGTGCCAGGTGTGGAGGTGCCAGGTGTGGTGGTGTCAGGTGTGGAGGTGTCAGGTGTGGAGGTGTCAGGGGTGGAGGTGCCAGGTGTGGTGGTGCCAGGTGTGGAAGTGCCAGGTGTGGAGGTGTCAGGTGTGGTGGTACATCCGCCAGGTGTGGTGGTGCCAGGTGTGGTGGTGTCAGGTGTGGAGGTGTCAGGTGTGGAGGTGCCAGGTGTGGAGGTGCCAGGTGTGCAGGTGCCAGGTGTCGTGGTGTCAGGTGTGGTGGTGCCAGGTGTGGTGGTGTCAGGTGTGGTGGTACATCCGCCAGGTGTGGTGGTGCCAGGTGTGGTGGTGCCAGGTGTGGAGGTGCGAGGTGTGGAGGTGTCAGGTGTGGTGGTGCCAGGTGTGGTGGTGTCAGGTGTGGTGGTACATCCGCCAGGTGTAGTGGTGTCAGGTGTGGCGGTGCCAGGTGTGGTGGTGTCAGGTGTGGTGGTGCCAAGTGTGGAGGTGTCAGGTGTGGTGGTGCCAGGTGTGGAGGTGTCAGGTGTGGAGGTGCCAAGTGTGGAGGTGTCAGGTGTGGTGGTGCCAGGTGTGGAGGTGCATCCACCAGGTGTCGTGGTGCCAGGTGTGGAGGTGCCAGGTGTGGTGGTGCCAAGTGTGGAGGTGCCAGGTGTGCAGGTTTCAGATGTGGTGGTGCCAGGTGTGGTGATGTCAGGTGTGGAGGTGTCACGTGTGGTGGTGCTAGTTGTGGTTGTGCTAGGTGTGGAGGTGTCAGGTGCGGTGGTGCTAGTTGTGGTGGTGCTAGGTGTGGTTGTGTCAGGTGTGGTGGTGCTAGGTGTGGTGGTACATCCGCCAGGTGTGGTGGTGCCAGGTGGGGTGGTGTCAGGTGTCGTGGTGCCAGGTGTGGAGGTGCCAGGTGTGGAGGTGCCAGGTGTGGTGGTCCCAGGTGTGGAGGTGCCAGGTGTGGTGCCAGGTGTGGAGGTGCCAGGTGTGGAGGTGCCAGGTGTGGTGGTGTCTGGTGTGGTGGTGTCAGGTGTGGAGGTGCCAGGTGTGGTGGTGCCAGGTGTGGAGGTGCCAGGTGTCGTGGTGCCAGGTGTGGAGGTGTCAGGTGTGGAGGTGCCAGGTGTGGTGGTGCATCCGCCAGGTGTGGTGGTGCCAGGTGTGGAGGTGCCAGGTGTGGTGCTGTGAGGTGTGGAGGTGTCAGGTGTGGAGGTGCCAGGGGTGGAGGTGCCAGGTGTGGTGGTGCCAGGTGTGGTGGTGCCAGGTGTGGAAGTGCCAGGTGTGGAGGTGTCAGGTGTGGTGGTACATCCGCCAGGTGTGGTGGTGCCAGGTGTGGTGGTGTCAGGTGTGGAGGTGTCAGGTGTGGAGGTGCCAGGTGTGGTGGTGCCAGGTGTGGTGGTCCCAGGTGTGGAGGTGCCAGGTGTGGTGCCAGGTGTGGAGGTGCCAGGTGTGGAGGTGCCAGGTGTGGTGGTGTCTGGTGTGGTGGTGTCAGGTGTGGAGGTGCCAAGTGTGGAGGTATCAGGTGTGGTGGTGCCAGGTGTGGAGGTGCATCCGCCAGGTGTCATGTGCCAGTTGTGGAGGTGCCAGGTGTGGTGGTGCCAGGTGTGGAAGGGCATCTGCCAGGTGTCGTGGTGCCAGGTGTGGAGGTGCCAGGTGTAGTGGTGCCAAGTGTGGAGGTGCCAGGTGTGGAGGTGTCAGATGTGGTGGTGCCAGGTGTGGTGATGTCAGGTGTGGAGGTGTCAGGTGTGGTGGTGCTAGTTGTGGTTGTGCTAGGTGTGGAGGTGTCAGGTGCGGTGGTGCTAGGTGTGGTGGTGTCAGGTGTGGTGGTGCTAGGTGTGGTGGTACATCCGCCAGGTGTGGTGGTGCCAGGTGTGGTGGTGTCAGGTGTGGTGGTACATCCGCCAGGTGTGGTGATGCCAGGTGTGGTTATGTCAGGTGTGGAGGTGCATCTGCCAGGTGTGGTGGTGTCAGGTGTGGAGGTGTCAGGTGTGATGGTGCATCAGCCAGGTGTGGAGGTGCCAGGTGTGGTGGTGCCAGGTGAGGTGGTGCCAGGTGTGGAGGTGCCAGGTGTGGAGGTGTCAGGTGTGGAGGTGTCAGGTGTAGTGGTGCCCGGTGTGGAGGTGCATCAGCCAGGTGTGGAGGTGCCAGGTGTGGTGGTGCCAGGTGTGGAGGTGTCAGGTGTGGAGGTGTCAGGTGTGGTGGTGCCAGGTGTGGAGGTGCCAGGTGTGGTGGTGTCAGGTGTGGAGGTGTCAGGTGTGGAGGTGCCAGGTGTGGTGGTGCCAGGTGTGGAGGTGCCAGGTGTGGAGGTGTCAGGTGTGGTGGTGCCAGGAGTGGTGGTGTCAGGTGTGGTGGTACATCCGCCAGGTGTAGTGGTGCCAGGTGTGGTGGTGCCAGGTGTGGTGGTGTCAGGTGTGGTGGTGCCAAGTGTGGAGGTGTCAGGTGTGGAGGTGCCAAGTGTGGAGGTGTCAGGTGTGGTGGTGCCACGTGTGGAGGTGTCAGGTGTGGTGGTGCCAGGTGTGGAGGTGCATCCGCCAGGTGTCATGGTGCCAGTTGTGGAGGTGCCAGGTGTGGTGGTGCCAGGTGTGGAAGGGCATCTGCCAGGTGTCGTGGTGCCAGGTGTGGAGGAGCCAGGTGTAGTGGTGCCAAGTGTGGAGGTGCCAGGTGTGGAGGTGTCAGATGTGGTGGTGCCAGGTGTGGTGATGTCAGGTGTGGAGGTGTCAGGTGTGGTGGTGCTAGTTGTGGTGGTGTCAGGTGTGGTGGTGCTAGGTGTGGTGGTACATCCGCCAGGTGTGGTGGTGCCAGGTGTGGTGGTGTCAGGTGTGGTGGTACATCCGCCAGGTGTGGTGGTGCCAGGTGTGGTTGTGTCAGGTGTGGTGGTGCCAGGTGTGGAGGTGCATCTGCCAGGTGTGGTGGTGTC
Source organism: Macaca fascicularis (assembly GCF_037993035.2). NCBI lineage: Eukaryota > Metazoa > Chordata > Mammalia > Primates > Cercopithecidae > Macaca > Macaca fascicularis. The sequence goes on from NC_088376.1 coordinate 202,582,189, forward strand.
AGGTGTGGAGGTGTCAGGTGTGATGGTGCATCAGCCGGGTGTGGAGGTGCCAGGTGTGGTGGTGCCAGGTGAGGTGGTGCCAGGTGTGGAGGTGCCAGGTGTGGAGGTGTCAGGTGTGGAGGTGTCAGGTGTAGTGGTGCCCGGTGTGGAGGTGCATCAGCCAGGTGTGGAGGTGCCAGGTGTGGTGGTGCCAGGTGTGGAGGTGTCAGGTGTGGAGGTGTCAGGTGTGGTGGTGCCAGGTGTGGAGGTGCCAGGTGTGGTGGTGTCAGGTGTGGAGGTGTCAGGTGTGGAGGTGCCAGGTGTGGTGGTGCCAGGTGTGGAGGTGTCAGGTGTGGAGGTGTCAGGTGTGGTGGTACATCCGCCAGGTGTGGTGGTGCCAGGTGTGGTGGTGTCAGGTGTAGTGGTGCCAGGTGTGGAGGTGCCAGGTGTGGTGGTGCATCCGCCAGGTGTGGAGGTGCCAGGTTTGGTGGTGGCAGGTGTGGAGGTGTCAGGTGTGGTGGTGCCAGGTGTGGAGGTGTCAGGTGTGGTGGTGCATCTGCCAGGTGTGGAGGTGCCAGGTGTGGAGATGCCATGTGTGGAGGTGTCAGGTGTTGTGGTGCCAGGTGTAGACGTGCCAGGTGTGGATGTGCCAGGTGTGGAGGTGTCAGGTGTGGTGGTGCATCCGCCAGGTGTGGAGGTGCCAGGTTTGGTGGTGGCAGGTGTGGTGGTGTCAGGTGTGGTGGTGCCAGGTGTGGTGTCAGGTGTGGTGGTGTCAGGTGTGGAGGTGCCAGGTGTGGAGGTGTCAGGTGGTGTGGTGCCAGGTGTAGAGGTGCCAGGTGTGGAGGTGCCAGGTGTGGAGGTGTCAGGTGTGGTGGTGCATCCGCCAGGTGTGGAGGTGCCAGGTGTGGTGGTGTCAGGTGTGGTGGTGCCAGGTGTGGAGGTGTCAGGTGTGGTGGTGCATCCACCAGGTGTGGTGGTGCCAGGTGTGGAGGTGTCAGGTGTGGTGGTGCCAGGTGTGGAGGTGCATCCGCCAGGTGTGGTGGTGCCAGGTGTGGAGGTGTCAGGTGTGGTGGTGCATCCTCCAGGTGCGGTGGTGCCAGGTGTGGAGGTGCCAGGTGTGGTGGTGCCAAGTGTGGTGGTGCCAGGTGTGGAGGTGTCAGGTGCGGTGGTGCCAGGTGTGGAGGTGTCAGGTGTGTTGGTGCCAGGTGTGGAGGTGCCAGGTGTGGAGGTGTCAGGTGTGGTGGTGTCAGGTGTGGTGGTACATCCGCCAGGTGTGGTGGTGCCAGGTGTGGTTGTGTCATGTATGGTGGTGCCAGGTGTGGAGGTGCATCTGCCAGGTGTGGTGGTGTCAGGTGTGGAGGTGTCAGGTGTGATGGTGCATCAGCCGGGTGTGGAGGTGCCAGGTGTGGTGGTGCCAGGTGAGGTGGTGCCAGGTGTGGAGGTGCCAGGTGTGGAGGTATCAGGTGTGGAGGTGTCAGGTGTAGTGGTGCCCGGTGTGGAGGTGCATTAGCCAGGTGTGGAGGTGCCAGGTGTGGTGGTGCCAGGTGTGCAGGTGTCAGGTGTGGTGGTGCCAGGTGTGGAGGTGCCAGGTGTGGAGGTGCCAGGTGTGGAGGTGTCAGGTGTGGTGGTACATCCTCCAGGTGTGGTGGTGCCAGGTGTGGTGGTGTCAGGTGTGGAGGTGCCAGGTGTGGTGGTGCCAGGTGTTGAGGTGCCAGGTGTGGAAGTGTCAGGTGTGGAGGTGCCAGGTGTGGTGGTGCATCCGCCAGGTGTGGTGGTGTCAGGTGTGGAGGTGTCAGGTGTGGTGGTGTCAGGGGTGGAAGTGCCAGGTGTGGTGGTGCCAAGCGTGGAGATGCCAGGTGTGGAGGTGTCAGGTGTGTTGGTACATCCGCCAGGTGTGGTGGTGCCAGGTGTGGTGGTGTCAGGTGTGGAGGTGCCAGGTGTGATGCCAGGTGTGGTGGTGTCAGGTGTGCAGGTGCCAGGTGTGGAGGTGTCAGGTGTGGTGGTACATCCGCCCGGTGTGGTGGTGCCAGGTGTGGTGGTGTCAGGTGTGGAGGTGCCAGGTGTGGTGGTGCCAGGTGTGGAGGTGCCAGGTGTGGTGGTGCCAGGTGTGGTGGTGCCAGGTGTGGAGGTGTCAGGTGTGGTGGTACTTCCGCCAGGTGTGGTGGTGCCAGGTGTGGTGGTGTCAGGTGTGGAGGTGTCAGGTGTGGTGGTGCCAGGTGTGGAGTTGCCAGGTGTGGAGGTGCCAGGTGTGGTGGTGTCAGTTGTGGTGGTGCGAGGTGTGGAGGTGTCAGGTGTGGTGGTGCCAGGTGTGGTGATGTCAGGTGTGGTGGTATATCCGCCAGGTGTAGTGGTGCCAGGTGTGGTGGTGCCAGGTGTGGTGGTGTCAGGTGTGGTGGTCCCAGGTGTGGTGGTGCCAGGTGTGGTGGTGTCAGGTGTGGTGGTACATCCGCCAGGTGTAGTGGTGCCAGGTGTGGTGGTGCCAGGTGTGGTGGTGTCAGGTGTGGTGGTGCCAAGTGTGGAGGTGTCAGGTGTGGTGGTGCCAGGTGTGGAGGTGCATCCAGCAGGTGTCGTGGTGCCAGGTGTGGAGGTGCCAGGTGTGGTGGTGCCAGGTGTGGAGGTGCATCCGGCAGGTGTCGTGGTGCCATGTGTGGAGGTGCCAGGTGTGGTGGTGCCAGGTGTGGAAGTGCATCCGCCAGGTGTCGTGGTGCCAGGTGTGGAGGTGCCAGGTTTGGTGGTGCCAAGTGTGGAGGTGCCAGGTGTGGAGGTGTCAGATGTGGTGGGCCAGGTGTGGTATGTCAGGTGTGGAGGTGTCAGGTGTGGTGGTGCTAGTTGTGGTTGTGCTAGGTGTGGAGGTGTCAGGTGCGGTGGTGCTAGTTGTGGTGGTGCTAAGTGTGGTGGTGTCAGGTGTGGTGGTGCTAGGTGTGGTGGTACATCCGCCAGGTGTGGTGGTGCCAGGTGTGGTGATGTCAGGTGTGGAGGTGTCAGGTGTGGAGGTGCCAGGTGTGGTGGTGCCAGTTGTGGAGGTGTCAGGTGTGGTGGTGCCAGGTGTGGAGGTTCCAGGTGTGGTGGTGCCAGGTGTGGTGGTGTCAGGTGTGGAGGTGCCAGGTGTGGAGGTGCGAGGTGTGGAGGTGTCAGGTGTGGTGGTGTCAGGTGTGGTGGTGCCAGGTGTGGTGGTGCCAGGTGTGGAGGTGCCAGGTGTGGTGGTGTCAGGTGTGGAGGTGTCAGGTGTGATGGTGCATCAGCCAGGTGTGGTGGTGCCAGGTGTGCAGGTGCCAGGTGTGGTGGTGCCAGGTGTGGTGGTGCTAGGTTGGAGGTGCATTAGCCAGGTGTGGAGGTGCCAGGTGTGGTGGTGCCAGGTGTGGAGGTGTCAGGTGTGGTGGTGTCAGGGGTGGAAGTGCCAGGTGTGGTGGTGCCAAGCGTGGAGATGCCAGGTGTGGAGGTGTCAGGTGTGTTGGTACATCCGCCAGGTGTGGTGGTGCCAGGTGTGGTGGTGTCAGGTGTGGAGGTGCCAGGTGTGATGCCAGGTGTGGTGGTGTCAGGTGTGCAGGTGCCAGGTGTGGAGGTGTCAGGTGTGGTGGTACATCCGCCCGGTGTGGTGGTGCCAGGTGTGGTGGTGTCAGGTGTGGAGGTGCCAGGTGTGGTGGTGCCAGGTGTGGAGGTGCCAGGTGTGGTGGTGCCAGGTGTGGTGGTGCCAGGTGTGGAGGTGTCAGGTGTGGTGGTACTTCCGCCAGGTGTGGTGGTGCCAGGTGTGGTGGTGTCAGGTGTGGAGGTGTCAGGTGTGGTGGTGCCAGGTGTGGAGTTGCCAGGTGTGGAGGTGCCAGGTGTGGTGGTGTCAGTTGTGGTGGTGCGAGGTGTGGAGGTGTCAGGTGTGGTGGTGCCAGGTGTGGTGATGTCAGGTGTGGTGGTATATCCGCCAGGTGTAGTGGTGCCAGGTGTGGTGGTGCCAGGTGTGGTGGTGTCAGGTGTGGTGGTCCCAGGTGTGGTGGTGCCAGGTGTGGTGGTGTCAGGTGTGGTGGTACATCCGCCAGGTGTAGTGGTGCCAGGTGTGGTGGTGCCAGGTGTGGTGGTGTCAGGTGTGGTGGTGCCAAGTGTGGAGGTGTCAGGTGTGGTGGTGCCAGGTGTGGAGGTGCATCCAGCAGGTGTCGTGGTGCCAGGTGTGGAGGTGCCAGGTGTGGTGGTGCCAGGTGTGGAGGTGCATCCGGCAGGTGTCGTGGTGCCATGTGTGGAGGTGCCAGGTGTGGTGGTGCCAGGTGTGGAAGTGCATCCGCCAGGTGTCGTGGTGCCAGGTGTGGAGGTGCCAGGTTTGGTGGTGCCAAGTGTGGAGGTGCCAGGTGTGGAGGTGTCAGATGTGGTGGGCCAGGTGTGGTATGTCAGGTGTGGAGGTGTCAGGTGTGGTGGTGCTAGTTGTGGTTGTGCTAGGTGTGGAGGTGTCAGGTGCGGTGGTGCTAGTTGTGGTGGTGCTAAGTGTGGTGGTGTCAGGTGTGGTGGTGCTAGGTGTGGTGGTACATCCGCCAGGTGTGGTGGTGCCAGGTGTGGTGATGTCAGGTGTGGAGGTGTCAGGTGTGGAGGTGCCAGGTGTGGTGGTGCCAGTTGTGGAGGTGTCAGGTGTGGTGGTGCCAGGTGTGGAGGTTCCAGGTGTGGTGGTGCCAGGTGTGGTGGTGTCAGGTGTGGAGGTGCCAGGTGTGGAGGTGCGAGGTGTGGAGGTGTCAGGTGTGGTGGTGTCAGGTGTGGTGGTGCCAGGTGTGGTGGTGCCAGGTGTGGAGGTGCCAGGTGTGGTGGTGTCAGGTGTGGAGGTGTCAGGTGTGATGGTGCATCAGCCAGGTGTGGTGGTGCCAGGTGTGCAGGTGCCAGGTGTGGTGGTGCCAGGTGTGGTGGTGCTAGGTTGGAGGTGCATTAGCCAGGTGTGGAGGTGCCAGGTGTGGTGGTGCCAGGTGTGGAGGTGTCAGGTGTGGTGGTGCCAGGTGTGGAGGTGCATCAGTCAGGTGTGGTGGTGCCAGGTGTGGAGGTGTCAGGTGTGGTGGTGCCAGGTGTGGAGATGCATCAGCCAGGTGTGGAGGTGCATCAGCCAGGTGTGGGGGTGCATTACCCAGGTGTGGTGGTGCATGCTTCTAGTCCAGCTACTTGGGAGGCTGATGCGGAAGTATGGCTCGATCGCAGGAGCCTGAGGCTGCAGTGAGCCGTGATAATACCACTGCACTCCAGCCTGGGCAACAGAGTGAGACCCTGTCTCAAAAAAAAAAAAAAAAAAAAAATCTGTGTTTCCTTTAATGAGAAATAACATCTATTCCTTTGGAAAGTCAAATAGTTTCTCACCATCACTTTTTTGAATAAAC